>NW_015150769.1:490026-492036 GCF_000732505.1 Cyprinodon variegatus | reverse complement strand
CCCTCACCTCCAAAGCCACAAAAATACTTATTTCATGTGCTGTTATTGCTAAAGGAGGCAGAAGAATAACTGTGGAACAACATTTACTGTGCTGACGTAAAAAAACAAAAAAAGGTCTGAACCAGATTTCTTTAGCTGAGGACTGAAGTTTAACATTAATATAACAACTAAACACACTACAGGTTTGACACGTGAGTGAGAGAGAGTAAATCATTCATCCAAATAAAAGATGTTTTATAATTGGCCATAGAAATTTAGTTTGTTTTCAGAGCCAGTTATAAGTTGTTTAGTTAATTTATTATAGTGAATTGGTAATATGGACTTACAGGCCTTTTTTGACCCAGTTTGAAGAAATTAAATGTGCTCATTAAAAAAATAAAGGCATCTGTGATGTAGACAATACTATCGCAGTTGCATTGTTTGAAGGCAAGGTGTCGCTGCAGCCCTGCAAGAGTTTGGTTGTACATGTGAGGAGCACACTGGCAGTGATGTATGTCAGCTGTTATGCTTACAGGTGGTCCCAGAAGATGACAATAAAAAAAACATTACTATTGAAACAATACCATCTCCCATCAGTTGACTCTACATGTGTCAGAAGTGGGATATCCTTGGCTACAAGATTTCACAGAGTCGCTGAGGACTTTTGGAATGCAGCTAACAGAGGTAAACAAAACACAAAATGACAGACGGATGCCCAGAGCCACTGGTCTTCGAGGAAAATGTGGCAGAGAACTGGAGAAGGGTTAAACGTGAATATAAAATATTCATTGCCCCTGCACACAGCGAGAAGTCTACCAAGACAAGAGCCTACATACTCCTCAAATTCTTGGCGGAAGCCACAGAACGAGAGCAGGGGTCTGTTTCAAGAAGCAGGTTTACCGAAAACTCTTCAGTTTTCTCAACCTGAAAACAGGGAACCTCTAACTTTTCCGTTTCACAAAGAGAGTTTAGTCAACCTCTGCTTCAGTCACCATAGTAACATTCTCCTCAGAGCTAACCTGGTCAATAGCAGGTTTTCTTCTGTAAACTCCGTGTCCTCTGTCTCCACTCTCCTTACAGCCAATCATGTTGTTTTATTTCCTGATTTAGTAAGATTTTTGTCTCAGTTTTGTGCATTAAAAATATATATCATTCAACAGGCTGTTTGACGCATTAGGTTTTTTTTTTATAAAAAAACATTGCATGTCCATTTGTGGAGGATCTTGTTAAAGTCCTAGGGAAACGGCTGTTCCAACCGTAGCATTTCCGAATTCTCCTGAGTGGTGGCCGACTTTACAAGAGTGAAAAAAGTGAATGTGATTGGTCATTTATCAAGGGGGTGGGATTGTTGTGGCGGAAGGTTCGCAAGCCTTTTGGTTGTGGCCGGTTTGTTGGAAGCATTTTGCTAACCAGTTAGCAACTTAGTGCTAGTAGGTTTCCAATGGGAAATTACATTGGGACCAAGTAGCACTTAGCAATGACACTGTCAAGAAATGGTACATGGAAGAGAAGGAGAGTTTTGTGTCGGAGGTGGTGGATGAGTCTCCTCCATCATACATTTTTTATTTACAGGAGGAAAGCAGGGATGAAGTTGTTGTGGAAGAGGAGGCAGCAGAAGCATCGTCTGTGTAGAAGGCTTAAAGGGGAACATTGTTTTTTTTACCGTATTTTCACAACCATAAGGCGCACCATACTAAAAGGCGCAGTCTCAGTTATTTGTGCCATTACTCTATTTAACACACACATAAGGCGCACCGGACTATAGGGCACGGGTTTTATATACAGGGACATATCCTCTACTACGTTTAAATACCTCTACTGTGTATTTAAAAATAGAGCGGGAGCAAAACTGAGTATGATTGTGCTTTATTCATGTATTTATTACAAAGTATTAATCAAACCTGGGAGCTGGCCGTGAGAGACACATCGCTGATGACACAGAGCGCTGTGATCCCTCCTCTGAAACAGTTTGACACATAAATTAACTTAAAATGCAGAATTCTGCCAGCAGAATTTGTTCGCTTTTATTAT
>NW_015150769.1:463582-489004 GCF_000732505.1 Cyprinodon variegatus | reverse complement strand
TCTCGCTCTCGAAATGGAATTGAACGATTCAGATTAGCTAGCCGAGGCGGAGGAGGAGAGTCCTCATGGTGCTGAGGAATATCTCTTGCTTCCATCTGTAAGGTGTGCGGTCACCATGGTTAACATTGAGAAGCATGTTAGACAGGCCCTTTTCAGCCAACCTTCTGCCAGTGATTGTCCATCTGATTGTCTGTTTGTTCCTAATGCTCTGAGAGGGAAGGTCCTTGAGATCTGTCTTTGTTCTCATCTGTTCTGTCATCTGGGTGTTACTAACATTCTTTACATTGTTCATTCTCAGTTTTGGTGGCCTTCTCTGTCTGCAGATGTGCGGGTGTTCGTGGCAGCAAATCCCCTCAGTGTAACCAATCCAAATCATCCAAAAGACCTCCTTCTGGTCTTCTCCGACCTTTGGGCACTCTGTCCCGGCCTTGGTCCCACATTGCCATGGACTTTTTTACTGGTTGGCCTTGCTCTGATGGTAACACTGTCTTCCTTGGTCAAGCTAAGCTGGACCAATCTTATGAGGGCATTCAAAGCAGATTAATCTAATCCTTTTAAAAGTTTGTTGGTGTGAGAAAGGAATTACCTAAAGAGTCCCTTTACAGGCTTGATTGTTACTGGCCACGGTCAAATGAGAGCTGAGGGAAACAAATGTTCTCTCCTGGTCCTCTAATATTACCTCAGTGCATCACATCCCTGCTGGAATGGAGATTAAATGGAGCTGTTTAGAGAGAAATATTGAAACAGAGGACTATAAACCTCATAATGGATACATACAAGCAGAGAAACCACTTTTATAGAAGCTTAACACTGGTGACTAAAAAGTAAGAGGATAGGGGAAATATGAAGAAAGAATCAGAGCTTACTATTAACTTAATAGACTATCATGTCAAAGTCTTATTAGGCTGTTATTATGGATGAGATACACAAGGGAGGAATGCTCTCACTGATGTTGCTCTCAGAATAACACATTTGAAGTTTCAATTCAACATGATGGATAAAGAAGCCTGACATGTACAGGTTATTAAAAATGTTCAAGCATTTCATTTGAAATGAAACAAGCACATCCACCATATCAATATTCTTTGCTCAATTGTCTTTCCCCATATATGACATCTCATTTGTAGTCTGTTGGTTTGAGATGATATCAGCCCACCTTTTCAAACAATACCAGCTTCAACTCTTCTCAGAATGTTGACAACAAGGTTTGGGAGTGTAAACAGGTGGACATTTTGTTTTGTTTTTCTAGTAGTGTATTTGTGAGTTTAGACACTGATGTTGGACAACAAGCCATTCACTCTCCCATTTTACGATACTAGCTCGCTAATGTGCTCTGACTCTGGAACTACTGGCTGGCAGGGAGCTGATGGTGGAGGCAGTAAAGACACACATAAGGCGTAAAGACATTCTTTCCCCATAAAAGAGGTCCCATAACTTCTTATGGGGGGGTGGGTGGTGATATTTGGACCTTGTTTGAGTTTTCTTATACATGAGGCTAGCTGTTGGTCATGGAGGTGACAACTGAGATCAATGAGTAAACTGACCTGGTTGGGAGGTGACGTAAGGCTAACAGCAGGCTGACCCATGGGATTGGCGGTGTCAGGCTGGCCTGCAGGTGCCAGGCTTACCCGCCGGAGAGGGAGTAGTGGCATCAGGCTTACCCGCCCGAGAGGGAGTAGTGGCATCAGGCTGACCTGCCGTATAGGGAGTGGCCTTCTCCCCCCCCAGGCAGTGCTTGTGCTTGTAGGAAGCTGATGACAGGAGAGGACCAACAGCTGGAGATGGTAGAGGAACAGGGTTGGAGGTAATTGACAGCAGATTTGGAAGGTGACAGAATGATGGTTTGGGTGGTGGAGGTCTATTGAGTAACTGAGAGAAGGCATCCTGTATGTTCCACATACAAGATGTGGCTAAGGCCATGTAACCTGCCTGAAGGAAGGAGGTTTGGGGTTCTGTATACATTTCAAGTATTTTCTTTACCTCTTTGGCAGCACTCACCTGCTTCCAAGGTTGGAGTGATTATGGACAGGTTATCGAGTGTGCCTCTTAAGAGTTTTAAAAAGTCACTTGCCTTATCCATTAGTGACTCTGCTGGATCCATTTTTGGCTTGTTCCCTCTGTCAAGGTTTGATTTAGATTTTGAGGACCCAAACGCAGAGGCAGGGAGGCAGAGGTGAGTTCTTCTAGTTTTAATGGAGTGTTCACAAGCAACTGAGGCAGGAATCCAAAAATCCAACAAGAAAATGTAAAACAATCCAGAACCATGGAGACATCAGGAAAAACAAGTGCGAGGAGCCAGGGAAAGACGAGGGTCCAGCACTGAGGAACTGCACAGGGAGAGTTTATATAGGAAACTGAACAAGATCATCTGGTTGTTGACTCACGTTTCCAGAGAAGTGAAGGATCTTTGACTCCAATCTGTGTGTTGTTTTCCAGAGGTTGTCTGATTCAGAGGAGGGCGGAACAGGGTTTACCCAGAACTCGGACGGTGTAGGTGAACAGAGATGCTGATTGCCACTCAGATTTCCTGCTGTACTTGAACGGGTCGTAGTGAAGATGATTCCGTTGCTCAGAGAGTAATTTCAACGTCCTCTTAAGGAGACTGGATCCAAACCTCCTGTTTGAATCCCCGGCTCAGTTTAAGGCTCAGTTGATCCCTCCAGGGAGTGGAGGTCCGAAAAGGTCCAGTTTGCAGGATGACTTCCAAAAACTGGCAAACACTCTGGCGTCGAGGTAGTGGCAATCAGCAGCTTAAGAGCACTCCGTTAACGAGGTAACCGTCAGCAGGTGTGTGAGGAGGCGGACCGGAACCAGGCGCCTCCTGTTGGTGGAAGGGAGACAACACAAAAACAAACACACAGACTGGAGCCTTGACAAACAGAACCAGGACCGTGACAATCTTGGGATACAGATCACATGTGGGCTTTATCACAAACTCTTCATTGGATATTGTCATTTATGCCACAGTTGTACATTTTTTTCTGTAATGAATTGCGCTGTGGTCTGCTTCAGTCCCAAAGCCATAGAAATAACTTTGGCTTGCTGTCTCATCTGTTCTTGAATTTCTTAAGAACAGGGGATGCATGTTGCTTTTAAAGTTTTAGCCTAGTTCATGGTGTCAGACAGACTCTATAAGCCATTTCTTTATTTTAGATTCCTGGCAGAAAAGGCGCATCTCCCTGTTGCCCGTATTCTTCCAAGCTGTTATTCTGCCTATTTATACATGGATCTCAGGAAGTCCCCCAACAAAATGTCTCCTCCTTTCCCGTATGAGTGTCACCTCAATGTCAATGTGCACTACCTACATTGTTGTGTTCCCCGGCCTATCACCACTGTATTCTCTTTGGCCCCTGGTCACGTACTGGACTGTCTTCACCTCGGACCAGTTTGTTCTACCTGCATCCAGTCTGGTCAAATCCTGATTCCAGCCAGCAATCCATCATCCAGTCTACTCAAAGCTTGCCTTCACTCTATATAGGTATTGTGTGCCCTCTCAGATCTGCAGTAAGCCAGTTTAGATTGTCACCAGGTGGTTCAGTCGTCACCTTCCTGCTTAAGCTTGTTATCAGTGTGCTTGCCAATTTCCCAGAACATATATCAGAAACAAATGAGTTTCTAATGTTTAATAATGTCTTTTATCAAAGGTGATTACTAAGGTTTAATCAAATAAATTTTTTTTTTTTGCTGTTTTATACCTGTACTGTCGATTCAAAATCGTGTTTGTTATGTAATCAATAAAGAGCTGCTTTTGCTTAATTTTTCATTTTTTTCTTTGGCAGTGACCGCAGGGATTTCCTAGCAGGACCTTTTTTTTAAGTGTTGAAGTAAAATAATGTGTTTTATTGCCAAGAAATCAAGCTTCTCATTTCTAACTGGAATGTTACGTAACTCCTTTAAAGTTTCACTGTGCTCTCGGCTCAAAGGAAATGGTTGGAGGAGGAGTGAAACTGCAGCATAACACAGAAAGAGGCGAAACTTAAATGCCTAATTTGGGCATGCCTGGCCTAATTCTTTGTTACATCTATAGTATATCAATCTCAGTGCTCTGCACCACCAGTCAGAACTGAGGAAGCCTCTTGGATAGGAGGCGAAACATCTTCTAGAAAACTTCACGTCCAGTTGCCTGAACATTTCAAGCTTGATCATGACCTGGATGGTTGAGAACCTTCACAGATATATTCTGATATAATTGTTTACTATAATATTCCTATTCAGATGTAAAATATTAGCTAGCTTATCCTTAAATCTTTTTTATCTTTTCTGTTTCTGCCATTATTTAATTAAAGAATTCTCTATATAGTGTGTTCATTTTTACAAAGGCATCCTGCAATCTTTTTGTGTTCAATGGAGCATCAAAATATTTACCTTTTTGGTATTTTTTTTTAATTGGACAGTGTTTATCATATGCATCTTTGTTTACGTTTAGGAATATTTTTCTATGTTTTTCTCCTCGAATATTGCCTCCAAATTTTGACTAAGCAAATACTTTGTAAATGCAATAATTAGCTAATCTATTCCCATGTTTTTGTAATTTTGGGCAAGTTGCATCTTCCCCTTAAGTTTTTGCAACTGAAAAATAAAGTTTAAATTATTTTATTGCATTTTTACCTTTATTTTACCTTCATTTGTGTACTCTGCTCTCCACCAGAGGGTGTCAAGTCATTTGTTTTTCTTCTCTGTTCACAGGGTGCTTTAGAGAAAGTGTTTTGTTTATTACAAAACATATAAATATGTTTAACCCTTTTCCTCTGCATGAGTTTAAAAGCAGCAGAAAAGCTGTTGGCTGTTGAATTGCAATCAGATTCTAATTAGCTGTTTACAGCTACAATAAGATTTGAGCATTTATATAGTAATAAACAATTAACTTTAAATATCATGTGTTGTGTAAAAAAAAAAAAAAAAGAATTTGGTTTATATAGTTTATATAATTATATCAATTAATGGCTAGATCAGCCAGTCCTAACTAAGAGTACTTTCCATAAATAAAATTATGGGGGATTTCTTAAAAGTATCAAGACTTTGAATACTTTCCAATATAGCCACTTTCAGGCATGTTGGTGGTAGCATCACATAGTAGGACTGCTGTACTGTAGTAGAATAATAAGTTGATAGAATAATAAAGGTTGGAAATCTTTACCACAGATCATTAGCTAGCTGAAACAGACAGAGTAGTGTAATGAAACAGGACAACACTCTGAAACAAATCCACTGGTGGACAGTTTTTTTAAAGGCTTCCCTGAACTATGAACTGTTGAACATTTTTAAACTATGCCTAAAACACAGCCGATGCATCAAAGCAGCTGCTGAACCCAACTCTTACTTAGCTGGGAAGAACATTGGTCAAATATTCAAGTAGAATTAGGCCAGAATTGTTGTTGTTGTTGCTAAAGGGCATTTAAACCAATTTCAACAAAAAAAAAAATCCAAGTGCGCAACGAATTATTGATCATCTTGGTCCACAATGAAGAAATATGGCTGTTAGTGTAAAAACACTTAACTAATGTAGGTGTCAGCATGCAAAGAGGTTTAATCAATCCTTACCCTTCAGATAAATAAAATATTTTTTAATTTACCTTTTTGAGCAACATGACATGACATGATTAAAGCTAATTTATTTCAGTTTCAACAACAGTATACGGATAATGCTTTTTATTATTTTGACATTTCAGACAGCAAATAAAATTAAAATATTTATTTGTTTAAAAATCTAAAAAGCCCTGCCATAGTCTCAGGTGAACCACTAGATGACAGTGTAAGCCTCAAAATGGTAGCTTGGTTACCATCCTCGCCTCTCCCAGCTGACAGAGTGCAATATCGACTTAAGGACGATTCAAATCAATATTTTTCATTATTTGAGGTCCACACGCACAAGGCAAAGGAATATTGTCTTTATTAAAGTTCAGAATGTTATTTTAGCTGCAGAGAAGCAGACAGGCTGCTGTCTCTGTTCGTTCTCAACTCTAATGTAACTGTCTCAACCTGATGATTAGTTGATCTTCAAGACAATCTGCAACATAAAACTCACTTATAACAATATTCTGCTTTATAGAAAAGGCAGGGTTTCTAAACATGTATCATGTAGAAACCGTATCAAGGTCCAAATGCCAGAATTGTCATTTTCACTATTTTGAAATACAATTGGGAGTGGGGGGGCGTTTGAATATGCATCCTACAAAAACTACCAGACAAAAAAAACGTAAAAAAGTGAGGAAGGGAGGATTTAACATAGGCAAAATAATGGATTCAAGAGAAATGGTACCAAATGACTTAAAAGAAAAAGGAGAGGAAGAGCAGAGTGAGATCTGCTTAGACATGAAAGTGGTCAAGAAGGAAGGACAAAAAAGAGAGAATTCATTAAATATATTTGTTGTTTTTTTTTCTCAATTGCACTGCATATCTGTGCTTTGTGTATTGGTTTAGATTTTTACTTTCACTGTTAGTCCATGTTTGTAGTCCCGTAAGATTCTTTGGAGTCCTTTATGTAAAATTCTGTGTTAGGGTGTCACTCATCCTACAAGCTCCATCTTTTCAGGTTCTCACCCAGCTGCACTACATTCTCCTGATTAGTCTCTCCTGTTTCAAATGACATGCAATTGCCTACCCAGCACTTAGAAACCAAAGTTAAAGACAGGCAGAAAGAAGCATTTAGACTAGGCATCCCCAAAGTCGGTCCTGGAGGGCCGCTGTCCTGCAGGTTTTAAAGGTTTCCCTGCTTTAGCACAGCTGATTATGATGATTGCAGTTGAGGAAAAGCCTGTTAATCAGCTTTCAATTAAAATCAGCTGTGCTGGAGCAAGGAAGATTTGAAACCTGCAGGACAGCGGCCCTCCAGGACAGGCTTTTGGGATGCCTGATTTAGACAAAGGTGTATCAAATGAAGTTCAGAAGCGCAAATATTTTCCATTTTCTGGGACTTGTTTTTTTTATCATTTGTCCAAAAACAGAATGTTTTTACCTAAGTAATCCCAAAGGGGCTAAAAGAAGCATTTTACACCTTCTATAAGGTACATTTTAATTTACTAATTGTTTGTACATGTGAGTAGGAAAACATCTGCTCAGGAAAACATGTATCCAGCAGGGGGCTCTACGTGTCAGTGTGATGTGGAGCACAGGGTGTGTGTGTCGGCCTTGAGCCTGAACAGCTGTGGCTGCCACCTGTGAGGTGAAAGGAGGTCCGACCTGCGACACATGCTCCTCTTTAGTTCCACATCACATCATGAGTGTAGTGGAAGAGACAAAAGCAGCAGCAGAGACAGACAGGCTGCAGCATTTGATATTTCCCAACAGTAAATGGAAGCATGGGTCAGCTGGATTTCTGAGTGGAAATCCAGAGGAGGAGCCAGTAAAAATCTAGGCTAAGATCTTTAATTACTTAGAGTGGTTCAACTTCAATATGAATCAAAAAGCAAATATGACCCAGGAGTGATAAAAGCATAGCAGCATCGTTGCTTATCGGCACTAAATGGGACTCCGCTATAGTTCTGATGCAAACAAGAAGACATTTTACTGTACACTCTACATGCTCTAGATCATCAGACTAATTTCAACATTAGACAGATATAGACAAATATAGCAGCTTTTAATGATGACAATATTAGTTAAGGGAAGGATGCTATACAAACCAACCTGAACCTATGGATATTATTAACGTCTCCCATGGCAACAACAGTCATCAAAAGTTAATTTTTATTGGCAATGCGTGTCTTGCATTACTACTGAGAACCCCTGACCACCTGTTTTGAATTATTTTAATTTGCTGTATTGGATTTTTTTTCCAAAACACAAGTAGTCTGTTTTAGGCCGTCTCAGAGCATCTCTATTAGATTCCACTCTGCCCCTTAAATTTAGTGTGGAGGATCTACGTGAATTTCCGCCCTCTCTACTTAAAAAAAAAAGCACATGCACAACCCTGTACCCGCTCCCCAGAGGGAACTTCTATTATACGCGTGCGAGAGCATGCACAAGATTTCTGCTCATGCAGGATCTGTTTAAAAGTTACTGTTTGCATCACTCATACAGGCTTATTTTCCAAAAGAAGATTTGCTTTTCCCTATGTCAGACTGACCAGTGAAAAAGGGGACAAGCAAGTAGGACGTCCTTAAGTAAATATATCACCAGAATGATTGACAATTAGGAGGACCACTTATTTTGATGATCCACAAGGAAAAAAAAACATCCTCCACTATACATTAGCTGTGTTCTTTCTTAAATATTATAAACTCATTTCAAACTACCCATAGGAACGGTTTATGAAACAGCTATATTTGATAGTGTCTATAATGTGAGGTCCAGACAGACCCAGACCAATATCCCCCCATAAAATACAATGTCAGTTCTGTTTTTGTCTCATCAGCCCACAGACTGTTCTCTAAAAAGTCTGATAATGGTTTTTTTTGGCCCATGTGAGACTGGTCTTTGTGTCCTTTTGGGTCAGGAGATGTTTTGGTCTATCTCTCCCATACATTCTGTTGTTCCCTGTCCCTCCTCATTGTTAAACCATCTACTCTGACTTTATCCAAGTCAAATTAGGCATGCAAAAGTTTTTACATTGTTATGGCTTCTTTTATGACCCCCTTGATGAGTTGTTGGATGTTCTCTTGAAGTACTTAAGGTTGGTCAGCAGTTACAATGAAGGTCAATCAGTGCTGTGTATTTTCTCCATTTGTGGATAATGGTGAAATCTTAAAGAGATTCACCACAGTTTCAATGCCAAAGAACAGTTTGGAAGCTTTTCCAGAGTAATATGAAGTTCTTTTACATCTGCTTTTAGATTTCTTAAAATCGCAGTATGTTGCATTAAAATTCTTCACATGTCAGATTAGTGCTTTTTAAAATGTTTTGTGACTTTAGAGGTCTGGTAATAATTAGGTCCGCTATAGAATTGAGCTCAAGATTGATTTGTCTGCTTTTTTTTTCCTTAATAAAAAATACAATTTATTGTTGTCTGATATCAGAAATTATTTAAATATATGAAGAAGAAACCAAAATTCTATGGAAAAAAAAGTTTCCATAGAGGGAAAAAAGCCTAGTCATTTTTTTCCACACTTGAGTTTAAAATTCAAAATGATGATGGTTCTCTAATTAAAAGCAGAACTTGAAATTTCTTAAAACGAATGTAAGTTTGCCACTATTAACTTAATCCAAAGTAATTAACTCTCAATGTTGGATCTTTTTACAACCTGGCTGATTCACTCATACAAAAGTAACATTTTTTCCACTTTTTATTGTACGTCTGTTCTGCCTTATTACCTCATCTTCAGCATTGGCCGCAAAGAATACTCCACAAAGTGTCAGCGATGTGGAGGGATTAAAAGGAAAGACAAGGGATTCATTTGTGAGGAAAATAGAGGAAAAAGTGCTGTGTGGGACTACTCCGTGTGGTTTGTGGGCCTCATGGTGGGAGAATCGAAGATCACACTTTCAGCAAACACACACACACACTCACACACACCCGCCCACTTAACAAATTTATTTATGTAGAGCTCAGCTCCAGCCTCCCACCTCCTCAAATCACGCTGACTTTTCCCTCCCTCCCTCTTTCTCCCCTTCTTTCTTCTCCTCCTCCCTCCATCATCCCTCTTTCCCTTGCAGGTCATGGGAGATATCGAGGAGATAAATATCACAGGCAATAAAAGGCCTGCATCATGAATAATAAAACAGCCGTAATCTCCACCGATGATTTATACATCTGATGGTCGGACACACTTGCACACAGGGGCGGGCGGGGAGTCGCACATCAAGTGCCGTTAAATTGAGACGGATGGTGATGCAGAATGTGGGACCGGCCCTGGTCACACACCCAAACAGTCACTGACACTCACACACACCCACACGTGCTAAAAGACGATTCACTTTGAAAATATGGATCCGGTGGAAAAACAACCCAGGTCTTGATCACCGACGGTAAAAGAGAGGTGTGTAGCTTTATCCTTTTTGTTTTGTTTCACCGATAAATAAAAATAAACCCTTAAAAGAAATATCCTAATGATGCACGTGATTTAACAGAAAGCATCCATCAAAGACCTTGAAGTTTTACCACTTTAGCTACACCAACAATAGATGGGAATTATCTGCATCCAAAAAAATACAAGGGGATACTTAAAACAGGGGTAAACAATGGCCAAGCTCCATCTTATATCAGAGATATGATTGTTTCTTATGTTCCTATCAGAGCACTTTTCTCTCAATCTGCAGGTTTACTAGTGGTTCCTAGAATTTCTAAAAGTAGAATGGGAGGCAGATCTTTTAGTTATCAGGCTCCTCTATGGTGGAACCAACTACCAGTTTTAGTCCGTGAGGCAGACACCCTGTGTACTTTTAAGCGTAGGCTTAAAACTTTCCTTTTTGATAAAACTTATAGTTAGAGAGGCTGAGGTTATCCTGAGCTATCTCTATAGTTATGCTGCTATAGGCTTAGACTTCTGGAGGACATAGGGACCCCTTTTTCATCATTCTGCTTCATTCTTTCTCTATTCTCCCACTCTGCAGAATCTGTTAATTCATTCTCTAACATTATGCTCATAGTAGCTACATCTGGCCTGTTCAGTTTGGCTGTTTGACACCCTCCTGGAGAGAAATATCAGCTGTGCTGCCACCATCAACACCTTTGTTTATAGATGTTTGAGCTCGGCCTATTTTTCAGTGTTGTCATGTTTCACTGATTGTGACTGGCTGGATGTGCTCTCTTCATTCTCTGACATGGGAGCGGGCTTGGAGCTTGTCCGCCTGGTTGTGTGATTCCTGGACAGGGCTGCCTGTGGAGCTGGTTGAAATGTTCCTTTGTATCTCTGCTTCTGTCTCCTATAACCCCAGTCGGCCTCAGTAGATGGCAGCTCACAGTGAACCTGGTGCTGCTGGAAGTTTCTTCCTGCTAAAAGGGAGTTTTTCCTCTCCACTGTTGCTATAAGCATATTTGGTGTAAGGGGTTGCCTTTGAGTCAATGCAATCAACTGGTTTTCCTTGGAAAGAAAACTTTGAATCAATTTGACTGTATGATCTGGTGAACTGTAAAGTGCCTTGAGATGACATGAGTTGTGAGTTGGCGCTATATAAATAAACTGAATTGAATTGTAAATATTCAGGATTGAAGCTCTCAAAGATTGGACTTATGCAACCATACGTTAAAGGAAAAGTCTGGTCATAATCAGAATTCAGACTTCTGAAAGCACTTTGAATATGAAATGATTACATACTGCTCAATAAATGGTATGTGCTTTTAATTAAGAGTAATTTCATTTGAATGTGCTTTACCAGAAACATCCATGTTTGTCTAAGAACACTACTGCCACCTACCGGTTTGCAACGTCACTATTGTCACTCATCTGCTATTGATCAAGTCCCAATGTTGTATCTGGTGTTTGTCACAACGAGCTATTATCCAGGTCATCTTCAAAACATTCTTCTTCGAAATGTTGGCTACATATTACATGTTTTTTCTCTGGCTAGAAGTATGATGGTAAATCCTCCCTCTTCAAGTTGGCGATCCAACGACAAAGCCTTCCTTGGAGGATTATGAATCGGAAAGGTGAAATAATTCTTTTTTTCACTTTTACCCGATGTATTAAAACATTCAACTGCCATGCACGTGGGCATTGTCAGGTTAACTATAGCTCTAGGGAAAACCTAAATAAATTGTTGTGATTGCAGGGGTGGCTAGTAGTTCCCATTGATTTGCTTGTAAAGCGGGGAGAATGGCTCTAGGCTAACCCCACAATGACGTCACTGCTGGAAGAGGTCAGGAGTGAGGTGTTACTGTATTATTTTCATTTTTTTACTGTGTAAAGCTAAATTCATTAAAACACCGCAGATGTATTTGTTTTAGGTATAAATAATGATCCATTGATCATTCCTTGCTGACCAGTTTTTTCATTTAAGACAGGATTCAGCAGAAAAAACGTGCCTCAGTTAAATCAGGGAAAATAGATTTATGTGTTGTGGATTTATAAAAACCCGATAACCATGTAGATTAGCATAGCGGTGACAGATTTTAACCATTATAAAGCAAAAGGAGGTTAATCAACTCACCATTTGCTGTGAGTCTCTTTGTGAGTTTGTCCCTCAGCATGTAAACTCTATATCCTGAGGGACAAGATGCTAGGGCTTCCATTCTAAATAAAAGCTAATTTGAAGAGGTGGTTGTTAAAAAAAAAAAAATATATATATATATATATATATTTCAAGTGAGTCTATGGCATAAAAATGCTATATAACGAGCTCCATTAAACTAAAAATTTACACTTTAAATAAACAATTCAACTGAGGGAAAGTCCAGGTTTCCCCAACTATGGAGCCTGAAGTGTCAAATTTATACCCTGTCTCTGTTAAATGTGGGAATGTTTGAAACTAACCATTTTCGGTCTCTGTACTTTTTCTGAGGTTCTCATGTACATTTTTTTCCTTAATTATAATAGAGAAAACAGGACAACAAAAAGAACAATTTCTTGAAAGTAGTTTCACTTTTAAAGTTGTCACTCAGATCATAGGCAGGTTTTAGGATTTCTGCAGCACTGTTTGTCTATAATGCAGCTAAGCTGATACAAAAATAAAACAATTTTACCTTTAATTCTGTGTCATAAGACAAAAATACATGGATTGTACTATGCTGAGTGAGATCATTTCTTAAGCCCTGTAAGAAATGACAGCCTCCTTTTATTTGCGCCCACTCATGGCCCCTTCGTTCTGTTGGCTTGCCTTTCCCTCCTTCTCCTCTTCTTCTTGCCTTATTCTTTTCCTCCTTACAAGCTGAGGAACGACAGCAGGAAAAAAAAAAAGAATAACACAACAATACTTCACCCAGATTAAGGCTTTCAAATCTTTTAAAATGTAAGAAAGGGAAATATTCCACTGTTCTCTACTTGTGTGGTTGTGTTTTCTACAGGCCAGCAGCAGGGGGCTCATTTCCACTCTTTTTTTCTGAATACTCATCCATCTATTCACTGCTGAAGCCTGAACTCCTCTGGATACATCCCCCCCCACACACACACCTTCTTCTTCCTTCCCTCCCACTGACAATCCTTTCCAGACATGCCTGTCCAGTGCTGCAACCCATTTAGGGCCCCTCAGCTGCACGCGTCAGGTAATTGGAGCTGTAGCCGGGGCCGGCACATGGGGCGAGGGGGGGTCTTGGGTGTGTCTCTCTGTGTTTGTCCGTTTCTAAAAGGACAAGAAAAAACAGAAGGCAGAGCAGAGGAGAGAAAAAGAATGCATGACAGTATTGATGCCCGGCAGAGGCGAGGGTAAAACTGAAACATTTCAAGGCTGTAAAGACTGCAGTGAATTTCAGGAGGAAATTAAAATGAGCACAATGCAGCACAAACTCCACTGAAGTATTTGAGAGCGATTCACATTCAGTGATTTTCATTTGACATGTCAGTGGCAACACAAAGGAACAATTTTGTCATCAGTTTCTACAAATTTCTCTGTTAGATTAACCAGGATGTTAGATTTTACTTACTTTACTTAATTTTCATTGCAGAATACTTGTATTTTGAATGCCAAAACAAAAAGGCTTCTGTGTAGTGAATATCTAGGTCATGGGGTTTAAGGAGTACTTGTTGGCTATCGTAAATATTATGTTCTATGATGAGTAGGAAAGACCTGAACGTTTGTTCTGAAGTATTTTCATCAAGAGAGGAAGACTATTATCTTGGGGAATGAAGAGGAAGAGTTCAAGCTGCAGGCAGTTGGGCTTTATGAACTGTTTATTGACCTCTGAATATGGAGTGATGTAATCTCAGAGACGATAGCAAGTTTCCTGCCTGAGGACTCTGGTATTCTCCTTTATCATATACTGTATTGTTACAGTGCCCACTGTTAAGATATATTTTACATAATATTTTACAAATATAAACAGCACAAAAACATTGCGTCCTATAATTATCCATCGATCTTAAAGCTACAGTGTGTAATTTTCAGCGACATCTAACGTCCAGAGTGCAGACCGCAGCAACATGAACATCTCCCCCCCACCGCTTCTCCCCCCCACCAGTACGGCGAGCGTTACGGGACAAAATGTCTTCCACGACGTCCGCATCACCTACCTTCTCAAGTGATGAGGTTTGTTTACATAGATAATTTTAATACTGCCATCTATTGTTCAGTACCGTCTCAGTTCATCTCTCTCAACTTACCGTAGTTACTTTCGAGTGTAATGGGCGATCTCGCAATCGCTAGTTTGTTGGCTCTGCGCTGCCGTAGCGCAAAGATGTCTGCCTCCATGGCTGCGAGACCCGCTCCTTCTAAGGCAACGCAAATATTAAGGTTAAGAGGCTGAGCTCGTAGATGATGATAAATAACATAGTTATGTATAATATATTACATTTCTGACTGTATATCCCTGTAATTATTACACACTGTAGCTTTAAGTGTGGCAGCTGCCTATCGTCATCAATCTATGGGAGAAGGGTAGGGTACAGCCTAAACACGTTACCAGTCCATCACAGGACAACAAATGACCACACTCACACCTAAAGACAATTTAAAGATACCACTTTACCTGACAGTCTTAGTTTTGGACTGTGGAGGGAAGACGGAGTACCCGGTGAAAACCCAGGCTTTTACAGGGAGAACATGTAACTGTGAATAAAAACCAGGGACATTTTGCTGCAAGGCAAAAGTGCTACATGCTGCTCTACTGCAGTCAGTCTTATAAACACTAAAAGGTAAAAGACTGACTAAATGTTGTATCTATGATAAAGAACTGCTACAAACAGTCAACATTGGACAGTTTAACCGCTGTTTATGGAGACAGCATTCCTTTTGAATGTGAAAGTCGGGAATGGTTGTGTTGCCCTGACTTTTCTACTTGAAGTTCTGTTTTTTAGGAATAATTCAATTCAGTTTATTTATATAGCACCAATTCACAACACATGTAAAGGCGCAATTGATCGACAGTTTTCTATTTAAGGAAAACCAGTTGATTGCATCGACTCATTGACTTTAATGCAATCCCTCACACTAAGCATGCTTGTAGCGTCAGTGGAGAGGAAAAACTCCCTTTTAACAGGAAGAAACCTCCAGCAGAACCAGGCTCAGCGCCAGTTTCCATCTGCCGCAGCCAACTGGGGTTCGAGGAGACAGGAGAGATACAAAAGGCAACTGTAAAAGGCATCCCCGTCCAGGTGAGTAGGGCATAAAGCTTGGAATTCTGAGGTTCGACTTTGAGCCCTACTCCCACACACTGCCACTCTGCGTCTTTGAGCAAGACCCTTAACCCCTGATTGCTCCCCGGGCGCCCCACAATGGCAGCCCACTGTTACCCAAGGGATGGGTTAAATGCAGAGGTACATTTTCAGATAATAAAAAAGAAAATTCCGGAAATCCAGGTTTAATATTAACATATCCTAAATTTGAAGATCATCAAACATAAATGTTGTGAAAGAGCTCCTCCACCCAAGTTTGCTTCTAACCTCTCATTTCCACATTGCCCTTACTTGTTCTCTCCCTCACTCCCTCCTCCTTGTCTCCTATTTGATATGTCCATTTTCCTCAGCAGCACAACAGGAAGCAGTTCCATCTGAGGCTCATTAAGGAAAATCATACAGCGCTTCATGGTGTCTCATTGTGAAGTAACTGTCTGGTTCCTCTGCAAATGAACAATTTATGACCTATATGACCAGCTAAGGGGTGAGACATGCAAACAAAAATCTTTAGAAGAAAAAGAGGTAAGCTGTATGCACAATTTATGACCAAACAAAAAGCAAATATTTATTTTGAGACCACCTTTCAAAGGCAATAATAAAGATTACATTTTCAAGTAATTAGTGCAAAAAACTACATTCTTAGTGCGTTTAATAAAGGGCTGCTGCAGAGACCTTCAATATCTGCAGCTAAAAATGTCAGAGGAGCATGTAGCACATCATCCACAGATGAATTTCACTTCTGATTTCATTTATGCTTTGTTCTGCACTGCAAGCTCTTGCTGTTTGTTCACCATTAGGTGTACATGTTTGAATTGCGCATGTGTCTGGCAGCAGGTGAGGAGCTAAGCTGACAGAGATGGACCACCTCACTTACCTGAGATGGCGTTTCCTTCCGTTAATGGCGTTATGAGCATCCGTCGGGCCCTGACACACTCACACACAAACACCTATGGCACATGCTCGCCGACACTGCAGATGGCAAACAAATAAAAGTGTGTGCACACATATGGTGCTGAGATTATGGGTTGTTATTAATAACTTAAAGCAGCAAGGAAGGCTCTGCTGCAAAAAGGTTGATTTGCACAGGAGTTACAGTTAACAACACTCAAACAATCTGCACCTGGTACCTCTGCATATACCTTTGCAGCAGGTTGCTAATATCTTTATAGTATACAAGAATCACTCTACAGAGATGGCATTCTAGTTTCTTGGTAGATTGTAGTATTCAGTGCACCAAGCAAAGATGCAGGGTGGTGGAAACACAGATTATTTTATCTCGTGATAAAATAATCTGTGGATATCTGTCTGACCAATCTGTCCTCCTCACACTTTAATATTTTCAACTTCACTTTTCTCATATTCACAAAATTCAAACTTCCAAACTCCTTTGTCTACATTTCCATAACTGTATTTCTTAGTGTCCGATTGGGGGCTGGCTGACGGCAGTTATTTTTTCTCAGTCTGCTTCACATGAGCGTGAATTGATCTACAAAGAATTTAAGGCGAGCCTAGCCACAATGGCCTTCTGTCAGGCTACAATCTCATCATGCCATCACCGGCCACTGTGTTTATCTGGCTTACCAACTGAGAAAGTGTCTTTCAGTTGTAGATAAACATGCAGACCTCCAAATTGCACACAGGCAGGGGGAATAAAATTGGGTGTCATGAGGACAGTGTTCTAGATATTATATTATATTATATTGTAATGTTTTGCCACTGTCTTGGCCAGGACTCCCTTGAAAAAGAGATTGTTAATCTCAATGGGACTTTTCCTGGTTAAATAAAGGAATTGGAGCTTTAATTTATGATGTCCACTTCATTTGTTGTGTACATCCTCTCTCCATCCTGCCTTGTCCTTATTTCTTAGATCAGGGGTTGGCAACCCATACTGTTCAAAGAGCCATATTGGACCAAAAAACAAAAAAAATAAATCTTGCTTGAACTGAAAAAAATGTAAAAGTCTTATAAAAGTCTCAACATGAGCTCTAAGTGTATTAGCCCACCATCAAAATGACTGTGTGGGCTTAGATATATAATAAGCATTCATTATTAAATATCTTTCCTGTAAAAAAAAATAAACCATATGACTATTCTGCTGTATGATATTTGGTGCTCTAAGTCTAACTTCTATTGCAATATTAATGCGTTTTGTCTTTTTTGTATTTATGAAATTATAGAAATTCAATAAAGAAATCAAAATTTTGGTGTTATTTCTATTTTGAAGAAAAAAAGTTCACATACATCTGCATAAGAGCACTACCTGTTTGATCTGTGCATGGTTTTCAATGCTTGCAACTAAAAAATCAGCAGTGGTGGAGTTTCTTTGCTCTTCTCTAATTTATCCAGAAGTACTGCAATCACACTTTTCCCCGGAAACAGTGTTGTTTTTGTCAGTGATGACGATGACAAAATTATTTTGTTGACACTCCTTTTTTTTATGACGATAATGAAAAAGGATGAGCTAAACATGCATCTTTGATGACTAGAATATAACAAGTCATAGGTTTAAGATTTCGTCAATGAGACAAGACTAAATAGAAATTAGTGGGTGGTAGGTCAGACATTTCAAATGTATTATTGTGCTCTAATTTGTTAGACAATTTAAGCAGTGTCAGCCATGCTGCTTCGTACTGTTTGATCCTGCTGCCCACCTGGCGTGTGCACATTCTGCGTAGTATCTTTGAATATTTCTCTCTCATTGTTCTCGCCTCTATCTATTTAGATTTGATGTAAATTTTTCCTTGTATTGTCATTAAAACATTTTCTGTTTCCTTTGAATATGTCAACATTTTAGTTAGCAATTTATGTCCGCATTACTCTGGCATTAAAAGGCAAATATGTAGGTTCTCTGACCCCTGAGCAGTGGCTACTAAGGGGCAAAGTCTGAGAAATAAAGCCAAAATTGCCAAAGTAGAAAGAGGAAGGTTTTTGTTATTTGCTTTTTTGGAGCAATAAAGATTTTATTGATCTGTGGGTAATGCATAATTCAAGGAAGTGTTTGTATGAAACCATCCCTTTATTGTACATTTTGTGGTCTGTCTGCTATATTAACCAATATGATGTGTTGAACTAGATCTACTGTTTTCACAACTTTTGTGAGACAATTTTTATAAAGTAGGGAATTCATTCTTAAAAAAGTTTATGTGAATTCTGTAAATCAAGTTTTCGACCCAACAGCAATGATGAACTGCATGGTAGCATTCTATAGCCAGCAAGTGTAGGTAATATCTAGGCTAGAGCTGCCTGTCTGGTAAAGAATGAGGTTGTTATTCAGATTTGTAAACATTAACTTTTTTTGCAACATAAAACTGACTAAAACCTTTTTAAGTTTTGGTCGACTATAACCGACTAAAACAATCACATTTTGTAATAACTGAAATGCGACTAAGACTAATAATAGTTTTTTTTTTTTTTAAATACTCTAATAATCCCAGAGGGAAATTACTTCTCTGCATTTATCCCATCCCCTTGGGGAGCAGTGGGCTGCCATTAGAGTGTGGGGTTAGGGGTCTTGCTCAGGGACCCAGAGTGGCAGTCTGTGGGAGTGGGGGATCAAACTCACAACCTCAGGATTCAAAGCCCTGTGCCCTAACCACTAGGCCGCCACTCCCTTTCTTCCTGAAGACTAAGAATAAGACGGACTCTAAGATGGCTGTCAAAAACAACACTGCCTGGAAATGCCTTTCTAAATTACTCTTTTTATTATTTGTCAACTTCTCATTGTTAAGCAAACATGCAGGCAATCGTTCAGCATTGGTAATGAAAGGAAATGATTTGGTCCATTCTTCTATGAATCCTCTGCTCTCCTCAGCTATATCCCTTTTTTCACTTTGGGATCCATGGCCCGAGACGCACTCACCGGTTTGTGCTCAACAGTCAACTGCCGGGCACAGCGCCGTGCTGAAACGTGAGTTGCCAGCTATGACGCAAATCTTCATTGACAGAACTGATAAATGTATTGTTTACGTTTTTATTTATTATACTCTCATGATCTTGGTCCAATAGGGTGGTTTTTACTTTTTCTCCTCTCATCTGTTTTGCTCCACCCTGTGCTCATTATCTCTTTTCAGATCCACCTTTTTCCTTTTTATTTACGCCACTGGATCCCAGCCAATGGTGCCAGATTACTCAAGCTTCCAGCGAGTCTAACTGTATGTATATAGTTCTCCCTGATTCTGCCCTGTTTCTGAACCCAGACTTCAGAGTTTTGGCTGCCCCTGCTCTGTTTTTTCCATTTTCCTTACATTTTTGAAAAAGCGCTAGTGAGCTGCAAGGGGGGCACCAAAGAGCCGCATGTGGCTCTGTAGCTGCGTGTTTCCGACAGCTGGCCTAACCCTTACCTTTGACTATACTTTTTTCCTTCTAATCACCTGAAATAAGTATTTCCTTTGCTTCCTCTGGTCCATGTTGAGTGTGGTACACACCATGTCATTAAACAGCACAGTAGATGTGCAAATATCACTTTGTCCTCTGGATTGTCTATTTGTATTAAAGACTCAAGACTCTAAATGAAAGAACGTGGACTATATAATATCACTGAGCTTTCTAGCAATCAAACATAAGATATTGTTGAATTGGAAGGAAAGGAACGATAATTGTTTTTAAGTACAATGAACAAAGATGTTTTAGAATTCCAGACACTAAGTTTTAAGCAAACATTTAAAGTACAAAATGTACCTTTAACACTGTCAAATAAAAGCCCTACATCATATTATTATCAGGCTTTATATGCCAGATTAGTCCTGACTGCTCTAGCTGGGATGTAGAAATAATTTTGAGGATGGGATGCCTTGTGCTGCTCAGCAGTAAATCATCACGCCACAGTTAATTATCCTCTAGTTGGCTTACTCTTCACTGGACGGATGCAGAAACTCTGTGTTAGTCATCCTGTTTGGCTGTAAGCTTTTTTTCTTTGTTAATAATTGTAACTAGTTTAGATGTCAAAATATCTAAAGTCATGACAGGCCAACCCCTTTTTTTTGTGAGATTGTGTCTAAAGACCATCAGTTGTCAAACCTGACTTCTGGACACATTTAAATTCCTATTTTAGCTCGTTGGCATGATTATTTTTCCTGCATCCTTTCTGTTTTCATTGATTTTAATGCAATTTGTCAAGAGTTGATGTACTGCTTAGCCTATGAACCTTATAAAAGGTTTTATTTTGGTTGACTGAACTTTTACCGGAAATGACAAATGGTTTTTACAGGAGGTCAGTGAATGCCTCTTGGGATCAGCCCTCTCTAGTCTCAGAGCCTTGCTCCTGCCAAATGTGGGAGATGTTTTAATGTTCTCCAAGATCATAATCGTAACCTTTTCCCTGCTGCAGAAGGCAACCTCCAACCCTGGATGCTGCCATCTGTCCTGAGTCTTCTCTCAGTCGGCTGTTTCAGCTCAACATTTTACTTCTTTCTCTGCTTGTGTTTTGATCTGCCACCATCCACATGCTCTTTTTCATCCCACATCTTGTTTTTTCATTCAGCCCCTGTTTGCTTTGCAGATTTACTTCACTCACCTTCACCTCTGCACCTCCTGTATTTTTTTCAATCACTCCCTCATATTCATTGTTTTCAGATCCCCCCCTCTCAATCTTCTTCCTTCTTCTTCTATAACTCTCATGCATTTCATGTTTTCAAAGTCAAAACATCTGTTGGTAGATGGCAGGTAGGAGACAGGTATTTTCTCTCAAGTTGATTTCTCACTTGAGGAAAACTGTGGAAACAAGAGACACAGGATGAGATGCTGACAGGAATCAGAGAGGTTATATACAAACGGGTTATCAAAAAGAAGATTCTCCACCTGTACCTGCCTTCATTTGCTCCTCTGCAGCGGGAGACCAGGTGTTGGAGCTGGGTGGTGCTTTAATTGTGCAGGGAGGAGAGATGTGAAGGGAGCTGGAGTCAGATCGGTGTGTTTTTCTGGGCTCAGCTGCTTGTGTGTGCGTGCTCTACAGCTGATAATTGGGAAGGCACACCTGGATGCCGTCACCTCCCAACCT
Source organism: Cyprinodon variegatus (assembly GCF_000732505.1). Classification (NCBI taxonomy): domain Eukaryota; kingdom Metazoa; phylum Chordata; class Actinopteri; order Cyprinodontiformes; family Cyprinodontidae; genus Cyprinodon; species Cyprinodon variegatus. The sequence goes on along the minus strand of NW_015150769.1, from coordinate 467,869 downwards.
CAACCCTCCGCCCTTCAAACCAACACAATTCGCTCCGGGTACACACTGGATGTGTGTGTGGGTTGAACTCTTGTGCCCAGCCAGTCAGACGGGCACAAGTGTGTGTGTGTTTTACTGACTGTCCATCTTTTCCATCTCTGAGAGCAGGAGGTTATTGAGCTGTGCTATAAAAGATTCAGGCTTGACTGATGACCTTGGCTAACTAAAAGAAAAAAGACTTTTCTTTATTTAACCTTTTCTTTGGCAAAAAAACATAAAAAATTCTGTTATTGTTGCACCTCTGGTATAAAGGCTCACAACGGTATACTAGGTTAAGTATAGTTTTATTGTCACCACCTTGATTTAACTTTAATCAATAATCAAAAAGATAAAATTACAGATGAAGACTTAACCATTTATTGCATAATACCCCATTTTTTGAAGCATATATTACCCACTGCTTTAACAAACTGTTAATCAATGGCTAAACAACAGGGGTAGTTGGTGGAGGACTAACAATACCTGTTTCGTTTTACAGCTTTTGTATAGTCTACGTATTCTAGAGTGAGGCCATTATCAATAATGTAATAATCCTGATATAAACACAAAAATCTTTGTAAGGAAAGGGGAGTTTATTTATGTAGCAATTTTCAGCAGCAAGACGATTCAAAGTCCTTTTCATGAAAAATCAATTCCAGTGGCATAAAGCTGGTTTAAAAATATTAACTTTAATAGTTAAAGAGAATAAAATCAAATAATTAAAATCTGATTATTATACAAAAGTAATGTCCAAATAATTGATAAGAAAATGAAAGGAAAATTTGACTGCAAGCTTAACTAATAATGTCTCGATAGCCCAGACAAATGAAATACATGTTTAAAGAAACATATGTGCTGAGTTCAAATTCAGCGGCTGTGTCCTCTGAAGGCCAGATACGTTAGCAGATTATGTCATAGCTCGGCGCTGAGGCCTGCACGGATTGAAATACTCCTCGTATGCGGCCGACAAATGCAGGCTTCTTTTTGCCTCTTTTGAAAGACAGGACCCGTGCATCCTACATACCCTTTGGTATCCCGTGATTCATTGCGAGGCCAAGCAAGCCAGTGTAGGTACCAGATCTGCTCGGGTGGTCAGATTTAGTCAGGGCCCTGCCCCTTTTTATGACGTTAACATATGTCATCTCCACTCGGACAAATCGTATTGCGCCCATTTCTTAAGAATCAGATCTCTTTTGGAGACTCAACATATTTTTACCAATATTTGATATTATTTACCATTTCATTGGCGATCTAAAGTAGCCGAAAATAGAAAACAATCATTCTCAGTCTTGAAGGAAAGCATTGCCTTCTAAGACAGAATGAGCTCTGCTTTTAAACAAGGTGACAAAAAAAGATTCATAGCTTCTTATTAAGATCTGAGGGCAGGGGAGGACAAATGGAACATCTTAAAAATTGAATTTTAAAGAGATTTTAGACAAAGAAAACAATGGTTATTCTAACTGTAGAAAACGAACGGTTTTGTTGAGACCAATTTAAAAGTAGTGTAGCTTAATATGGCTAAGTGACTGAGCTAAAATAGGCTAACCTGTTAGCTACTGAGAAGAGGTAGCCAAAGCACTATCCATCTTCCCCCCTTTATATTATGGTATAACAGCTTTTTGTTCACTGTAAACTGATTTTTTTTCGTTTTGTTATCCATCAGGTAAAACTTCATCAGTAATGCTACATATGCTCCCAACTCGCACACGGACGTGATTTTATTATCGTTGTCTGGGCAACCACAATTTTTTTACATCATGTGGCAACGTTCAGCCAATCATGAAGCGTAACGTCAGTGGCATCAGCAGGACCCGAGCAGATCTGGTACCTACACTGGCTGTTCCATGCTCACAGGAAAACGGGAAATGGCGCCGAACAGTGTTGAATATTGTAATTGCAGTTTAATATAATACACATATGTGAATAGTTCCTTCTAAAATAGTTCAAAATAGTTTTTTTTTTAAATGGCTATTGAGTCAGATATGTGGTAATGTTTGGTTTATTGAAAGGTTTTATGTGTCCCTGTTGAAAAGGGATTTGCTTACACATAAGCATCGATTCTAATATCTCTGCAATGTGGGGACTATGAATCTGATAATTGCAACGATGGTACTGCTGCTGAAGTTCCTCGAAAATCTTATTAGCACCCAGAACAGAAGTGAGCGGTTCGGTATCTTTTCTCCTCCTGCTTAGTGTGTCAGCTGTAACAGTTGCTATGTGACAGAGAGTATGGGCAGTGAATGCCAGAAAGCTGGACCTGTTCAAATCCATGACCAAACTCTTCCAGCCTCCTTATTTTCACAGACCTCGAATGACCCACTCCAGGTAGACCGCGTCCTTGGATGATGCAGCTGCTGAATTCAAACTCAACAATTGTGTGCTCTCATGGATCCTGAATGATGCAACTAGAGTGAATGATTGATTTATTATCAGTAGGTAGAGGTGCATTTAGGACTAAAGCCGTGCAAGGTATGTTTTTGTAGTGATGCAAATGGCATGATAAGGGGAAATACATGAAGCAATTGCAAATCCAAACCCACAGTGTACATGAATCGAATTTTGCTCGTGTTCAAACTTTTCTGTTATCTTACCTTGCGTCATCAAGGATAATGTTGCGACAAGCTCTGGCTCACAATGGACACAAGGCTTTTTTTAATCAAATTGAAAGAAATAAAAATTAACATTGGCATAGAATAAAGAAAGGAATGTTTTTAGAGGTTTGTGGATGCTTTAAAGAAGGTATTTCAATTTAGACCATAGAAGGAATTTTAAATCATTCTGCATTTGTCCTCATCTAGTAGCTCCAGTGCTAATCTCCCTCTGCCTAGCTATAGTGCTCTCTTTGCCCTGCCTTTTGCTCTGTTTTCACACTGTCCTCCAGGGGGCTATTTTAGCTTTTGTGTCCCAGTGAGAAGGAAGAACCACAGGAGGACTAGGGATCTTCCATCTCTAGAGGGTATGGTTGACTGTGGGATTCAAGAGCTGTTGTTTCGCTTTTCACTATAAAATTGTTTAGGCGCAGTGAATAAGTGAAACTTTGGTCCGTTAAACATTGTAAATTGTTGCAAAAATGTTAAGCAAGCAACAGAAACATCAATGGTATAGAAATTCACTGGAATAACATTTAAAATGAATTAATGTTTGCATGCTTTTACAGTTTTCAGATTAAAAGTTACTTCTACATGTTTGGTTGTGGTTATGCAGATTAGACTTGTAGGACAATAAGAACTGTGGTTATGTGCTCCACTTTCATAGTTTTAGGGAAGATCCAGACAGCATCCTTCTAGATCAACTACAACTGTCTTATCAACTTTTATACAAGCAGGAAGACATTTCTACCAGAGAAAAAACAAACAAATATTTCATATAGTGATGCACGATATTAAAAATTTCAACCGATACCGATAACCGATAATTTCCTGCTTCTCAGGGCCGATACAGATACCGATACCGATATGTTAAAATTTTATTACATTTTCTTATTAACACAACATTAACATAATATATTGATATAATCTACTTTGTGTAGTATAGATAACTGATGAATTAGCTGATTTGACCTATCTATAACAACAAACAACAACTTTGTGAAACTGCAAATGTTTATTTCTTTTCATTTCACCAAAAAAATAAGGTAATCTGCTATAAAACATGTAGCAAGACACAGATATGCATCAAACATGCATCATAATTTAACAAAAAAAGTGCATCTCTTATGGAGGTATGTAATAAAGTAAAGTGCATTCTGAAAACCAATAATGCTTGACTGCATTAAAAAAAAACTCAGTCATTTAGATAAAAAAAATGCTTACAACTTCAACTTAAAAGTTAAATGATTTCCTCTTAACATGTCCTTTGCTAACCACTCCCCAATCTTGTCACTGTTTCATGTCATTACATGTGGTCATATGCCATCATAAAACGTATAGCAAAAGTTCTAACAACAATAAGCATAAAATGTGCCTCTTAATTTTAACAAAACGTACATCCCTTAGGGACGTAAATATTTAAATCTGTTTCAAAAATAAAATGCTTAAATTCTTCAAAACTTCAACTTCAAAGATTTTTCTCTTCTCAACATTTCCTATCCTAACCTCCCCCCAAACTTGTCACTGTCAAATTATCTGCATTATATTTTCTATATTCTGGGGGAGGGCACCAGTGGGAGATTTTTCTTAACAAAGAGAAGCATCTCTGCTTTCTCACATCCAAGTCGGTTTCGTTTTTCATCAATAACATTTGCAGCAGCAGAAAATAAACGTTCACTGT
>NW_015150769.1:428587-461930 GCF_000732505.1 Cyprinodon variegatus | reverse complement strand
GCGGTGCCGACTTTTCAGGTGAGATATAAGATTACTTGTGTTAAAGCTTGACGACCTTTTTCCTCCTCTCGGAATCCGCAATGAACAGGCGTTGCATATAGCGAAAGCATTGTCATTTTCTGCCACTGTGAAGAACGACCATACTGGTGAAGGCATGTTTGTCTACTTCCCCACTCACTGGCTGCATGCATTGGATGTGACGTGCCACTGCGCGTCATGGCTTCTGTCTTCAAAATAAAAGTCGTTACTCTTGAACGCAGTTTCCGCGTTTTTGTTAAATTATCAGCTATTTTTATCGGGAAAATATGGCTATCGGGCCGATAGAAAATAAGCCCAAATCGGCCCGATAGTTTAGGTGACCGATATATATCGTGCATCTCTAATTTCATACATAAAAAATAGAGAGAAGACTTCTCTTTGCTACTTTCAACAAGAAAACAATAACATAAAAAATTAAAAACTACAATAATATAGCTTTTTTTTTCTTAGGAGGTGGATCTTCACCAGTATTATTTGTACAAGGAAACTCACTATAGAGGCTGTTTCAAGGTGTTTAAACTGCAGTGCTACAAGGATTTGTCCTCACCCTGTGTCTTTTAATCTTGTAAGTGCCCCAGGCGTTAACCTTATTACACCACAGACCCAGGGGACATGTAATGAAATACTTCCCCTATTCAGGGGGTCAATTTGCTCTCTTTTCTTTATGAAGTTTAAAGCCTTCTTCATCCCATCGGCATTCCTGCCTGTCTGATTTCCTTCCAGTCTATTTTCCCCTTAATTAGCTGATCTGCTTCTGTGTTTTGGAGAGTAAAGGGGAGAATTCCTGTCTCATGCTGATTCATTGAGACAAGGTTTGATCTGTTAGCTGCAATGTTCCCTCCTTTGCTCTTCTTACAAGGAAAAAACTTCCCTTGATGCTTTGACTGTTTGCCTGAACAGTCAGATCACTGCTATGATTTTTGTCGTCTGAAACGGAAAATCAGGCATTACCAATTACAGATGACACACAGAGCATCATGAGCCTCAAGCTGTCATCACACTCAATCCTGCTGTCAGCGATTCAAAACAGATCAAATACTGAAACACAATGAGAGAAAACATCCATTCACTCATCAACAAGAAATGTTTTGTTCCTTCTGAATCTTTGTGTGGAGTCAATATTGCAATCAGTTACATCATAATAAAAAAATTCCCGTGTGGTTTTGATCAGTCATTTACAATAAATACATTTCTGCTGTTTATAAACTTTCTGCTCAGATAATGTTTGAAATTAATCTTAGACTTTTAAAATCAAGCAATAACATTTCAATCATCAACCTGAGATATCACTTAATTTGTATACATTTCATATAGGTAATAATGATAAATTTCCTAATCTGATAATAAGAATGCATCGAGTAAGCAGGTGGATGCTGAGTGTTCTAACAGTACAACCTCAGCTAGTCAGAGTAGGAAATTCTATCGGCCACAGAGAGATATAGCAGCGGTAGACCCTAAGGCCAGGTACTGGGTCCACTGCTTTACACAGTCTTCAATGCCACTGCATCGGAACAACACAAGGTAGAAAACAAATGATGTCTACAGGAAAAGGACTTTGGACTTTTGCCTGGTGTCATGCACATGCAGATAACCAAGGGGAAGTTTACTGATCTGAGTCAAAGAGCCAAAAAGATTTTGCTTTCACAAGTGGAGCAGTATGCCTATTGCCATAGTGTTCCGCTTGATTCATGCATATAAATAGCTCTATTATAATTCATGCAGTGAGTATTACAGAATATATGGGCACTGCAATGTACCAGTAATGGAAAAGCAGGAAAAAGGAGAAAAGATGAAAGAAGGAGACATTCAACATCTTCAGTCTGCTTCATCACCTGCAAAAAGCGATGTAAAAAAAAAAAAGAACAGCACAACCATTGGATATAGTATAAGAGGTAAACTAAAGTAGCACCTTGATACTTTCGCTGAAGTATAAGTGGTGTTATTTAATCTGGCATTTATACTGTGGTAGCTGATGATAAGAATATGAGCTTTCTGTATGGAAGTAAATCTCTAAGTACCTGGAACCAAGCACCTGTAGTGCCCCCAGACATGTCCTACTGAAAAGTAGGACATGTCTGGGGGGAGTTTTATAACAGTGGGAAACTATTTCATAACAGTTTCCCGGGTTTTTGATCGACTACAGTGCAGCAGAACCAAACTGTGAGCTCCGGGGCTGGTCCAGGAACTCCGGCGGACGGGGAGAGGGAGCCAGCGGGGGAAGGAGTGACAGAACCTGACCCGGTGACGGTAGCCGCGGCAGGCGGGTGGAAGCATACCGTCAATGGGTCGGGTTCAGTCACACCGGTCAGTGCCCCCAGCCCCCATCTTTCATTTCTGGTAACGACCTTTGGGTATTTAAATCAACAGAGACATCAGAAGAACCCCCCAGTTTTAAATCATTGAAATGAACACCAACAAGTTGTTTCACAAACCGTTTAAACTTTTTTGGAATGAGGATAGCTAAACCATCTTAAAACTGTGGCTAGCTTATGTCTAAATTAGCTTCTTTCTGTTTTCTAGAGGGATGTAGATAGTGTTTTTTATTCATTTTAAAGGGAATCTATTTTAATCAAATTGTTTTGTTTCTAAAGCATCAGTCCACAACATGTCATCCAAAGGCTCTCTACAGAGCCTGTGGAATTTTCAGTCATCAGGGGCATGGCAACCATCTGATATAACCTGACCTTCGCTCAGTTTTTCTGAAAATGTTTTGACACTTACCTGTGAGTCTTTGTCCATCCTGTAGGCTTGCACTAGAACAATCTGTAGTTGGAGCGCTGAACATCATGGAGATCACTCTTTCAGAACACATTCCAAGTCAGATCAAAATCAGGTAGCAAGAGATAGTTGGATAAAAACTTTAATGATTTAATAGGTTGTACTGTAGATCTGAATTTCTCACATAAAATTATTGAAATTAAGAATGTTCTGTTGTTAATCAACAAGACTATACATGAGTTAATCAAGGGAGTTCAAATGAGTAATCTCATCAATGGAAAAAAGTGCAAATGAGCTTTTAATGTTTGTAGTGACTTTGTGAATTCCACCGAGGAGTGAAGGATCTGAACTTACACTCCCACAAGCTTGATATATTAATTCAATTACCAAGCATCTTTCTGTAACTACATATTTCCTCTACAGGTAAAGAAGAAACAAGAATCCAGGAAGTGAAAGTCTTGATTTCGGTTGAGGTGATGTTTTGGTGGTATCCCTGCTAAATTATACTAAATTCCCTCAGGATGGCATTATGATCCTAATTAGGTGGTATAAACAAGATGAGAACAGATATCTGTGGACATTAACACAAGTATACTTCTTTGTGACAGTTCATTTATTGCTTGTTTTTCAGTAGACGGTGTCTTGCTTATCTGAGCTGAATCTATTTAGTCCCTAGAAAACCTTTTATCCACAAAAAACATTTACAACACAATTAATAACATAATATGATTTATTTGGATGTAAATATTGTTTGTGTTTTTCCAGTCCCAAAACAATTTGTTTTAGAAGCTAAATTGTCAGTCACTGATTCAAGAACCTAAACATGAACCTAAAAGTGTAGAAGTTCCCTTTCTACATTGTGTTAATTGGGAATTTGAATGTCTAGGTGTTTGCCATGCCTTTTTACTAGTCCTACTGAACCTATCCTTAATTTCTATCCAGAGCAGTGTTGATTTTTACAGCCATCTTAGATTGTGTCTCAGTCCTAGGCTGTTTCTCAATATGTGTACTTGTGCATTCTCATGTACTCCTGAAACGTCAGCAGCCTCAGCCCTACTACTGTTCCAATTCACAAGAATAGCCGACCGAGAACAGACAAAATCCCCAGATGTTCTCGTCCCCCCTATTTACCGAGTATGCATCAGAGCAGACTTGTCTGTTCTTGAGATTGCTGTCCCAGCATGCACTGCATGCACAGCAGCTTTCAATGGAGCGCTCCATTGAAAATTAAAAGTAATCTTTTCTGTTGCTGTTTTTCAATAAAAGTATGCTTTAAGATCATTTGAAGAAAGAATGTTATAGTTTTAAGCGTCACTATATGTTCCATTTACCTAATAATTAGTGCATAATAAAATTTTTTTAAAAATCCGAAGTTGAGAGGACCACGGCAACCAGCGGAGCTCCAAAGCTAATGGCAGCCAGGGCTAACCGCAGTGCGTCTATAGCAGCCCTCTCTCAGCATAGCCCTTGTGAAGGACCTCTGGCTCTGATTTCGATTTCTTTGTTTTATTTGGCAAAATGTTAATTTGATTTGTGTTTATCTGACTGTGTTAATTATTATTCCCCCACTAAATGAAAAAATAATAATTTATTATTATCTAGAGAATATTAACAGGAGGTGAAATGCAGTGATGACATTACTAGTACTCTTCTGTTTCAATTGACCCATATTTATCCTGTGTGCTCCCGTTCTCACCAAGTCCATGCTTTCTTGTCCTCTTCTCAAGAACATACTTGGCGAGGACACAAGTCCATTCTCGCGTTCTTGTCAATTAAGAAACGGCCTAGTCTTCAGCAGGAAAACTATTATTAGTCTTAGTCACATTTTAGTCATTACGATATTAGGTTGTAGTGTAGTTTTAGTCAGTTTTATGATGCAAAAAAAAGGAACCTTTACAAGTCCGAATAACAACCAGATTCTTTACCAGATTGACAGCTCTTGCCTAGATACCACAATTGCTGCGTATAGAATGCTGCCATGCGGTTCATTATTTCTGTTTGGCAGACAACTTTGATTTACAGAATTCAAATAAACTTTTTTATGAATTACAGTGAACCCTCGTTTATCACGGGGGTTACGTTCCAAAAAGAACCCTCGATAGGCGAAATCCGTGAAGTAGAAACCTTTATTTTTTTTTTACAGTTATTATACAATGAAATACTCCATAAAACATTGAAATCAAGGAACAAAAACCTTTTACAGGCCCAAGCATTTGTTTAACAAATAACAGTACTGTATAAACCGTACAGTAGGACAAATATTGACTCACGTGTACAGTACAGTACAGTATTTCACTGCTGTTCTGACGGAGCCGCTGCATCCTGACTCTGCTCTGTGGCGTTTTTTTCTTCTAAAGCCTGCGGTGCAGGTGTGTTTTTTGGAGAGAAAAACATAGTTATCAGTAGTTGTTGTCGCACTTTTTTCTGCTGGGCCAAAAGATCCTTATAAACCGACATGCCACCATCGATTATGTTTGACAATAAAGTTTAACAATGTATGATGCAAATCCATGAAGCAGCGAGACCGTGAAAAGTGAACCGCGTTATAGCGAGGGTTCACTGTAATGTCCTACTTTATAAAAAAGTGTCTCACAAAAGTTGTTAAAATAGATCAAGTTCAATACAAGTTCCAATTACTTCTCATCTTATCTACTTGCTCCTGCTTCTATGTATACTTCTCAGTTCCAGCTATCGGGGCCAGATTATAGTTGTCTATGCTCCTCTTCTAGTGGTCATTCTGGGGTGCCAGTGGATAGAGCAGTATTTTAGCGTTCTATAACATTTCTAATTCATTACATGATCTGCCAGTGTTGTTTCCAGTGATTCCAGCCGCAGCTGCTGCAGATCCTCAGATCCCCCTGAGATGTTTAAAATGAACACCTTTTGGGGGGGTACTTTAAAGTCTGTTACTTTGCTTTAAGTTTAGCCTTAAGTTGCTTAGTTATGTAAATTTCTTTGGAGGACTCTTGGTATTTCCTCTGTGTGACATGCAGATCCCAGATGGAGGTGTCAGGTTAAGAGCCGATAAGAAAGAGAGTAGTTGTCATGCATGCTCCTCATCTGTTTTTAATAATAACTCTCCTTCCTCAGAGATTCACTGCTCCAATAAACATGATCCTTTGCCTTGCTTCAGTTTTTCTCTCCATTACTCTTCTGAGGTTGTACATTGACTTTATATTTAACTCTAAATGGTGTAAATGCATATCAACACATGCCACAAATAGACCGCTGGGTCCTGGCCCTATATAAAATACATTATTTCCCTTTAAATCAGCCTAACAGTAGAAATGATATACTGACCCAATATTTGCTGTACATGAGATAAAACATAGATTTCCCCTCAATTTAGAATTACCCTTGCCAACGTGGGTCTGCTGAGTATACAATAGCTTGCATAAATGATATGCTTATTGTCAATCACAGAACAACTCAGGAAATGTTGATGTGACATAAACAAAGTATAATTCAGAAAGATGAAGAATGCAGATCACAGATGAATGAAAACACTTTTTAAACAAATATTTAGCGATCAGTTTTAAGATCACCAAACACCAAAAGATTGAAGTCACAAGAAAAAGCTGTTAAATTAGCCAAGCTTTCTTTAAATAAATAAATAAATAAATAAATAAATATTTTCATAAATTTACTGCCTTGACCCACGGTTTTTGTATATGTCTTTTATTTTTTTTTTTTTTTTTTTTTTTTTACAAACATACTTATTAACCAAACTATGTCCCTTTTAAACAGTACAAAAAACAGAAAAAGCAAAGCATCAAATCAAAACGCCACTCTGCTTAATTAAATAACACACAGGAAATTTGTCACGGCCTACCAATAAATACATGGGTGACATACAGGAAATTCTGTTTTGCATTAAAGTCAGACCTATACTGATTGATACGGTCCTGAGATGCTAACAGACACTTTAATGACTTGTTAAAGTGTCTTTTAGGATCTCCATTGAGCCCTGATTAATGCTACATTCAAAGAATTAAAAGATCATTAAGTTATTTTTGATAACACTTTAAGCTTGCAAAAATGTGGCTGTATGATAAATGATTTATTGGATTGAGTTTTTTAAGAAAATCTAAAATAGATTATGAAAATTATCTATAAACCTACCCTTTACTTGTTGTTAAAATAATCCAAATTTCTCAGACTTTCTCAGATGCCCAAACGTACATTCAGATTTATTAATAAAGTATTTTGGATTTCTTGCTTTAAATCAGAAACACCATTTACGAATCCTTAAAGGGAAAGACTTGAACTGAGTGGAACAATTTTAGTGCAGTTAGGTAAAATGTTTCATGCAAAGTGCTGCACCTTGCCAGCGATACCTGCAACTGCTTGATTATTCTGTTTGGGTCCTCCTGTCCTCTCTGTCACACTGTCTCCACTCTCAGCATCTCTCCTGCGGTATGAAAACTTTATTGGATGCTGGCAGAGTCCTTGAGGGGAAACACTTTAAATGTCTCTGCAATTATACTTCTAATAATGGCTTCACTCAGCTCCATACACACAGTCACACACATCAAGACGTGCTTGCAGCCAGGGGCCGACAGTGACACAAAGGAAGTGGAAGTTACTCTGTCAGTCAGCGAGGCTATTAATCTCTGTCACCTGGAGCTGTGTGTGTGTGTGTGTGTGTGTGCGTGTGTGTGTGTGCAGGGGTAGGGTGGAGGGGTCCAAGGTGTGTGAAAATGCTTTACAAAGCTAAGTGCGAGTGTGACAATCAAAACCTGTCTAAAAGCAACCATGGGATTTACTCACCATGCCAACCTGTCCAGGTTCTGTTTGTGGAAGTCAACAAATGTGGGATTTTAACAACTGCTTGATAAATTCAAAACAAAGTGGTGCAGTTTCAGCTAATACTAGATACAGTACAGTAATCTGGAATCTGCATCATCTCAGTGGTGGGTGCCAACATTCAGAAGTACAGTACCTCAAGTGTCATTTACATCAAAAAGAAACGCAAACACATTATAATCAATATATGTAAACTAGGCTGTGCACAAGCACCTAGTATACATATGGTCCACATACAATGTAAATATTGCTGCAGTTACCAAATCATTACATTAATTAATTATGTACTAAACCATGCATGAGGCTTCACTGTCTTCAATATGCTGAATGCTTGAGAAAAAATAATGCAGGAGCTGGTTTCTGATTTACCTGGCTAATAATTATTCAATTTCTTGGAGGCACTTATAGAGCATCAACATCAGACTCAGGCTTGCAGTTAATTCTTAATTATGATAAAGAGAAAGAAGATGGTGACAGCATGACTAAAGTAACCCTGTCCTCATGGTCAGTGAACACAACACATCTATTTAAGTACAGAAGCACCATTTGAAAAACACAGTGACAAAAGCTAAATTTTAAAGAAAGATACTTTATAAGTGGACTGTATTGATTGTAAATGACTGGTTAAGTGGCCTCAGAAAGGTGCAAATTACAAGGATTTTCAAAATCCAATACCTAACATAAACAAGATCCAGTTCATGTTAGGTTAGTTTTTAAAAGATCTGACCCACATGCAGGAAACCACTCAGAGAACCAGAGGAAAAGTTTAACAGGTTTATTGAAATAATAAATAAGGTTGATCCAGGGTAACTCAGAGAGCTGGTGCACCGGAACTGGAAGTGAGAAGGGAAGTTCAGAGGTAAGTTCAGGGTCCGTGGGAACTTTGAACAACGTCTTGCAAAAATCAGAGATGAACGGGACTCACGTTAGTAGAAAAAGGTTCTCTTCCCAGAATCCAGTCGGCGTGGGCTTATCCAGTGATTGGGGGGCTTGTTGGAGGGCGGACAGGTTTTTGGTTAGGTTGGTTCCTTGAGGAGCAATGGATCGGACTGCCACTTCGATTTCCAGGAGAACCTGAACGGGTCGTGTGGAGATTAATCCCCTGCTCAGTGTGAAGCTCAAAACAATCCATCCAGGGGGAGAAGGCCAAAAAATCCAGTGTGCAGGATGACTTCCTGTCGAAAAGGCAAAGACAAAATCAAGGTTAGAACTCAGAGAGACAAAGACTCAGTTTGACTCAGCTAAACTCAGCTTGGCTAGAGTACCCGCAAACACTCTGGCAACGAGGTAGTGGCAGTCCAACGCTTAAGAGTCCTTAGTAATGAGCGCAACCAGCCGCAGGTGTGTGGGAGGACCAACGAGAACATGGCGCCACCTGGTGGTGGAGGGAGAGAACACAAAAAGACAAACACAGCCCACATACACTGGATTCCTAACAAGCTGTGATCTTTCAAAAACAGTGTTTATTACTCTTCATAAGACATTCAGAAAGACCATTTCCACTAAATGCAATTTATTAAGCTATACAATGATGAACCCACAATCTGTAAGTGATGATTATTTATGCCTGTATTCACATCACAATTAAAACAGTTATTGGCATGATATCAAATAAAATGGTCAGAAGTTCCTTTTTTTGTCTTTTACAGCAATAGCATATGACATGTCCATGGAAGCTCTGATAGTTTTGCTGTTCACTCCTTTCAACTGCAGACTGATGCACACAAAAATTTATTAGATTGTGTGTCGTGAAGATACAACAAAAAGTTTTTACTCAGTGTAAGAGCCCTGAAAAAGGGAATCTTTTTTATGAAAACAAAAAGAAAAGGGGAATAATAAAGGACTTAGAGGTAGGATGAGTAAATGAGACTCAATAGTGAACCAACTGGTGCTTAGAGGAGCTGTCACCAGCCAAGCCAGCACAGGGGCGCAGAGACACTTCACGGACAGGCCATATTCACTGCACAACATTGTTTACATCGTAACAGTTTACTGCAAGACCAACGCACATACTTATTTCAATTTAAAAATACTTTATCAGGAAAATTAAATGTTGCAGGATCTTCTGTACCCATTTGTCTTTCACCTCATCTGGATAATCCTGCTATTGAAGACGCTTTGTTGCAGTTTAGCAATCTTCTGGAGAGGATGTTCAATGTTCTTTAGATGCCCTTCCCTTTATAAAGAATTATTCTTTGTGAAATCCTTTCAAGAGATTCTAGAGGAGCTAACTGAATAGAGCTGGACTTTCTTATTAGCTTGTTGAGCTTATTTAAGTAATTTGCTCTGATGCTGTTACCTCAGCAGATGATGGCAGAAGGTATCACGTTCTCCACAAGAGACTCATAGAAGATATGTAGTGTCTTGCTGTGAGCTCTGAAGGACCTAAGCTCTCTTAGGAAGTACAGTCTTCTCTGACCCTTCTTGTAGACGGCTTCACACCTGCCTCTCCAGTTTTCTAAATTTTCTCACAAACTTTCTCACAGGCTAAAACTTGTCAAATACTCTGGGACAATTGACTAATATGATCCTGACAGTGCTGTCTGCTATGTCTAAATGACAGTGGGTTTGTTGAAGCAAGTGTATGACGGCATCTTCAACTCCAACTCCACATCGATAGACAAACTGCAAGGGTTCCTGATAGCTTCTTGTTTTCTGAAACCAACAGAAGTCTCTCTAGGACCTTCATGATGTGGGGTGTCAGGGCATCAGATCTGTAGTCATTTAGGACTACTGGGTAAGTGTTCTCACTGGAACATGGCAGACGGTATTCCACATTATTAGATCTAACTCCTGGGTAAGGCTATGGTTGAAGAGGTGCTGTAGAATCCCGCAGAGCTGCTCTGCACAAGCCTTCAGGACTCTGGGGCTGACATCATAAGGACTGGGTGACTTATTACAGTTTATTCTCTCCAGCCGCTTCTTCACCTGACTTCTAGAGACAGAACAGCGAAAGCCAGGAGGAGCAACACCATCTTTTTTTTGGGCCGAGAACAAATTTTTAGAAGCAGAAGAGTCAATGGCAGCGGAGGGCAGGATGTCCATGTGACCTGTTGGGCAAGGGAGAAGGATGCAGAGCTTGTTCATAGACTAAACTGGTTGAAGGATGTATTTGGTTCATTGGCTCTGTCCAGACATCCCTTCTGCATGAAGCCTGTGATCCTCTTTATCCCTGACCACACATTTCTGTAATTCTGCCGCAGTCTGCTTTGCGATCTCTTCCTGTATGTCTCCTTGCTTTCTCTTATTTTGACCTTAAGTTGCTTCTGTTTACTCCTAATGAATTCCCTGTCTCCCTTACAAAATTTTTTTTTTCTCATGAAGCAGTTCCTTCAAGTCGCTTGTGATGGTTTATTGTTTCCACAAATGGAATTGGCATTTGTGTCTGTACATGTAGCTTAGCAGCAACGGAACTGACAACTCCAAATGCAGTGTCGAAAAGGGCAGAGGTTGAAACATTAATGGTTACCAACAGAACACTGGTGAATACTGTGGGCAAATAATATGGCCTAAAACCAACTGCAAAAAGTTCAATATCTGGGCTGTCGTGACAAATTTTCACAGTAACATGTACCACCTCCCTTGAGTTCCCAGTCTTCTTTAGATCTGTGTTTGTTAGTATGGTCAGAAAGCCTGGAAGGCGAATGCTGAAGTCCGAGATATGATTCTGCAGGCATGCTTCATTAAAATGCATATTGCTACATTGCTGATACTCTGGTTTAGTCCTTGCTAGGGCTTGGTATTCTTTTAAATAGTTTCCTAAAGATTTCATATTACCTATAATGATTAAAGGAAAAAATGGCTTAAGTTTCCTGTTCATCCCTCTTCTCCTTTCTCCTGCTCTATATTTCCAGCATCTCCTTTCCAAATCAGCAGGTACTTGTGGCAGAAGCTGAAATATTATTTCAGGTTTAGAGATGTTAATAAGTTGCTCTAGGGTGTAGAAAATAAACTTGCTATGGTTTCTATGGTTACACATCATAAGAAGTTGTCAAATAGGGAAAAAAAATAGTAAAAATCCTTTCAGTTTTCAGCATTCAAAACCAAAGGGAAAAAACCTTTTAAACTAAAGAGGCTCCGATCCATAAATGAAGAAACTAAAATTTTCTCAAAAAGGAATATAAGAGTCAAACTAGCAGAGCTGCCCTTGAGGTGCAGCCACTTGAAGCAGCGCAATTCTGCAATTATTTTTATGACGGCAACAAGCAAGAAACTGTCATGTTTAATTTACTCTAACTTTCTTATTGGTATCCGTCTGTTTTGTTTGCTAATCAGCTGGAATAAAGCAAAAAAACCTAATGGTACTACACAAACAAAACATTTAGCATATGGCTACAGCTAACATAATATCGCTGTTCACAGGTTAGGCTTATAACTAGGGATGAGAATCGAAAACCCGTTCCTGTTCAGAACCGGTTCTGTGTGTTCAAATTCCATGGCACCGTTTCGCAGTTCACTAAATGATTCTCTTAATGGTTCCAGGCAGCACCAGAGCCTAGCGCTGGGCAGCACGTTTTTTATGCAAGTTATGCACACGACATTCAGTAAGCAAGTACAACGTGACCAGGCGTACGTAAGTCTAGAAAAGCAAAACCAAAAAAATGGTGTCCCATTGGGTAAAGCGATTGAAAGTTTGGCTTTATGTTAAGAAAAAGAAAGATGGCAACAAGGCGCTTTGCAATCATTGCAAAGTGGCAATTACAATCGCGGGAGGAAATACATCGAACATGCAGAAACACCTGCGCACACAACATGGCATACATTTTAACGAATGCCTTGTTTTTGATGCTTCCGACTCATCAAGCTAAAGTTATGACCAGCAAGGAAGGCAACTCTGGTGGTAAGTAGCTAGTTTTATATCACTGGTTGTGCTTAATGTGATTCCTACTAAATCATATGCCATTTCTAGAAATAAGCCAATTTCCTACCTCTCTTTGGGGTTATTAAACATGCTACGAAATTGTACAGTAATGCTTTTTCATTAAAAGGATGCATTCTCCATTACATTTAGATGGACGGGTAGCCTGGCTGGCTCAGAGGCTGGCACCTCCCGTTCACTACCTTCTGTTTTCACTGAGGCAGGCAGAAATAGAATGGTGAAGGTAGGTGAAGGTAGACCAATGTCACAGTGCACTTACCAAGTTCATAGTTTCACAGAATCGATAAAAACCTGGGAATCGTGAAAATCTTATCAATTCCTAACCCTAGGTTTTGGAAAATGTGCTATGTGAAAATGTGCTACACAGCAATTGTTGCATGATTGTAGCTAACGCTACTACAAGAGTGGTCTCAGCAATTCTAAATAAGGTGACAAATGAAGCAACCATTTTAACATTGAGAGGTTTTGTGAGATTTCTGACATCTGAATCTCCCTGAAGGAAATATGTTGGTGTATGGTGGGGTTAAGGTTAGAACCAAACCTTATTTATCTTTTCATTACAATGTGTGAGGTCTCTTAGGTTTGAGAAAATTAACAGTCAAGTATTAAATCTTGCGAACCAGACATTAAATTAGCTTTTCTGATCAGTTGACGCTTTGCGTCAAGCTGCAAAGTTCAAATTTCTGAACACCGGCATTGGTCGCTCAGAGACTGCAATCCTTTCCCTGGTCTATATGTTCAGGGACAGCAGTTGAGAAGAAGACTTTTTGACTAATTCTGGCACATTTACAGATTATCAATTATGTGCATTGATCCTACAAATTGAATAAAACCTTAATACTGTTGATGGGCTGGTAGATAACTTTTATTTCATTGTTCCAAGTAAAATGTCTTTCTTTCTTTCTTTGAAAGAGAAGTCTCTGTGGATAAGTGATCTACCAGTCAGAAGTGAAAAAAGGTAACTGCAGATGACACAATTTGGGACACGAGTTTCTGTATAACATCTATGAGAAAATATTTCACATATATAACTTACAACTAAAAAAACATAGAGAGAATCTTTCTTCTCTGAGAGCATTGGTAAACAATGAACAAGGCTTGTGTTTCATTTGCCAAAGTGAACAGGCTAACAAACTCTTCTTTGAATATAGCATCTGAACTCAACTAAACCAGGGTATCTGCCATCCAGACCACCTAGGTTTTCTGGTTCTAATCTTTGCAAATCTAGAACCAGGACCTAACATGGAGAAGCAGCATATATTTGTTATGCCCCTCATATTTGGAATAAACTACCAGAAAAGACAACAAAACATTCAAAATGCATTTGTTTACAGAGGCCTTTGACTGTGCCATTTAAACATTCTGAGTCAGGTTTCCAGCCTAAGTTTTGTTTAAAGATTTTTTATTTTACATAAAAAGTTTACTCACCTACTTTAATGTGTCAATTTTATTCTCTTTGACTATTTGTGTCACCTCTTTGCCAATGTAGTATACTTTACTTTGAATTGTCTTGCCACTAAAATGTGCTCTAAAAATTCTCTTGCCTTACCTTACCTAAAGACTGCTGTGAGTTGTTTTCATTTTGTCTTGGTGATAGATAGTACTTTACTTTAATAAAGAAGTACATAAAAACATGTGTCCACAGTGAGAAGAACAGTAATACTGATAGTGGGACCTTTGTCGTGATTTAAAGCATGAGCTTAGACCTTACTTTTTCGAAGTTATGGAGAAATCTTTTCATTTTGCCTATAGTTTCTTCTACTGGTGTTTCTAATAGTTTTATTTTCCTACTGCATCTTATAGCAATCGTTTCTGCTATAACCTCTAGTCCTTTCTTTCCCCAATCCTTCTCCACTCTTCCGTCCTTGCTTCACCACACTCAGTAGTTATCCTCCATCTTTGTTATTTTGGTATTAGGATCATCATTAAAGCCCATCCATCTCTTCCTCTTCCACTGACCTTCTGCCTTCTTTCTTCCCCTCCATCCTTCCGTCTATTTTCTGTTTGATGAGGAGAATTTGTGGAAAGAAAGATGTTGCACCCTGATGTGAAAGATGCCAAATGTCTGGGTCACTCTCACACCGAGGGCCAACCACTGTGAGTTCATTTGTGTGTGAGCCTCTGACAGGTTCACAGCAGGGGACATGAATGAGGGTGTTGCAGTGTTTTAGCTAAAACACTCAAATATAAGCTGTAGCAGACTCAGCCTTGTCCATGCAAGTCAAGAAAATCAATATTAGATTAAAGGATGAAAGTGGAATTTTCTTTTTAAGCTATGACTGAAATCTGTAGCTGCACACATGGAAAATACAATGGCTTCTGCTGAAAAATGTTACCTTTATATGAGATGAAGGGATTTTTTTTTGCTATTTCCCCATATTGACATATTTTGCTTAAATGATTACCGTCTAAAGGAGAACGTAATGGAATCAAGTTTGTATACAAAGATGGGACAAACAAATCACAAGACCCACAAGATAGAAATTTTAAACTTGACTTTATTTCCATAATATAAATATATATTAATTGTCATTATTGAAAGAGCTTTAAAGTGTAAAGAGAACACACAAGAGAAAGATGCAAAAGATTTTATAAGTTCATCCTGCAACCAGAGGGTTGCCCATTTAAACCCCATCTGCATCCATCTCAGTCATTGTCATTGGGTAAAGACACTTTAAAAACATTGCCTACTTATGGAGGTCAGAGGGTGCACTGCCCCTATGTGCAAAGGGGTCTCTTCCAACAGTCGGCCACAGGGCAGCTGTAGCTACAATGTAGCTTTCCACCATAAGAGTCTGAATGAGTAAATAAGTTTGCTTCCATCACCCTTGTCTAATGCACATTTTGAGGAATCGCATCAGAAAAGCTTGATGGAAACAGCAAAAATCAAAAGGTTTTGATGCTCAATTGAGGTAAGTTTTGGTTTTTGCAAAAAGGGTTTATGCGCAAAATGGGAGATGGAAACACTATTTTAAATGAGCTCTGATGGGGCAAACTTTTACCTCATATGACTGATCAGCTCTTTCTGCTGATCAGTCTTGGCTGATCAATCAACTTTAGATGAACTCTTAAATCCATTAATTGCATTTCTATCTGAAACTGACATCCATCTATAGAAACCTTCCTTGCCAACCTTTTTTAATTCAAAAGGTATGTTGGTCAGTCTTTACCTAAATGTTGTAGTAATCCTTATACAAATGGAGGTCCTCAGTTAGAAGGGATGTACACTGAAGCATCTTAGTGCTAGCTGGAGTTTGACACCCATGCAGAGAGCACTGTGTGCCTCAAACAAAGGCAGAGATTTTTAAGATGTGTTGATATGTCACATTATGGCATGCAACCTGGACATACTCAACTCTTCTGGTAATGATGCCTTTTTAGTGGAGAACAGCAAAAACCAGAGAGGAGGGGAGTACTGTAAAACACAATCACAGTCCTCTTTTAGCACTATGCTGCCATTATCCTCAGAGTGTTCCTTATAAATGTGAGGAGAGGATTCGGACCTCATACCTTCTCATACCTTTAGCTCTCTGCTTACTCATTCTTGCTATCAGCTTAAGACTCATTTTAATCAAGACTTTTGAGTAAAGAGGTATGTTTAAGTTCACCTGTTTAAGCTACAATCAGCTAGAGGCCAGTTTTGTGCAAATGTATTCATATGCAGCAGTGACAGTCTAGTTCCCAACATCCAAAAGGTGGTAAGATATCGATGTATCAAACTGAACAATTCATAAGCTTAAAAATACTGATAAAGAAGACAAAAAATCCTGACACACACCAACCTGAAGAACATCCTTTTCCCAGAATGTTTACATTTGATCACTGCTGCACTTTAAGAATATGGAAATGTTATTAGAGCTGTACAAAACTTGGGAATTTGGTTTTGTATACATTCTGTATATACAAAATGAAAATGAATGTTGTCTAAGTCTTAATCTAAGATTAACGAAGAACTTTAATTCATTAGATTTTTGGATAAAAGCCCCTGTTAGTGAAGTCACAAAGTTGCTCTGACTTTCTTCTTTTCATCAGGGAAAGTTGACTTTTTTGTCACCACTGAGGGATTTCTGTGCTATCTGTTCTCTGTGAAACAGCTAAAACTTTTAGACAGACATAAATTATTCAATCTAACCACTTAGTGACCTGTGGAGAATAAAACAGACCTATTTAAAAAAAAAAACAACCTAAAGTCTTCAACCATTAATAGAGGCTGATTTGTAATTTTTCAGAGAATAACGCCCCGTGAGCTGAGCTGACAGAGGCAGTGTTTCTGTGGGCTGCTATCCTTGCCCAATAAAGAGAAAGCGTTCCAGATAAATGTTGTTCTCCACACACCTTGCGTCTCTCATATATCTCCGTTAGACCACAGGCAGCCTTGGTTTCAGCAGCAAGGCCGCACTCTGAGTGTGTGTGTGCACTCATAAATGAGAGTCAGAGCATGCTTCGTGTTAATGTTTACAAGAATGGATGGGATGTGTGTGTTTAGAGCCTCCAAGCTTTGGGGGAATCAGTCATGAGATTTAAACTTGAGAGATCTGCTGCCGTCTTGTGTGGTGAGTGTGTTGGTATCAGTGTTTAGAAAATTAGATTTAAGCTGCACAAGCTGTAGGTAAATTCTGCTTTTAAACTTAAGACCTTTCTCAGAAGAAACTGTTCTGTATATATAGATAGACTCTTATTCTGAATTTGCATGTTGTCTCCTTGTTAATTTACTTTATGCTGTAGCAAACTTTTTGGGGAGGGGTCTAACAATAATATCATTTTTTGTCAGTATTTATGTGTAAAATAGAATGATTTCAGTAGTTCTTAATGAACTGAACTGAACAAAATCCTCCTGACTAAATCAGGAAACAAAACAATGTGATTGGTTCTAAGGAAAACAGAGACCGAGGACTGCGGAGTTTACTGAACAAAACCAGCTCCAGACCAGATTAGCTCTGTGGAGAATGTTAGGGTTTCAAAAACTGAAATTGAGTAAACTCTCTTTCTGAGTTCCCTGATTTCTTAGTGTGTACAGTAAACCTGTTTTGTGAAACAATATCCCGTGTTGACAGTGGAGAAAACACCTTCGTTCTTAACAAGACAAGACCTCCAGCAGAACCAGATTCAGAATTACCAAAAACCTGCCCTTAAAGGTAAGCCAGGATAAGCCTTAGATTAATTTTCTTGTTTACTTTCTATGGAAATAATAATAAAGAGCAAAAAGCTTAATTTAAGGTGTAATTTCGGAATGGCACGATGTAAAACAAGAATAACTGGGGAGAAGACACAGGAATCAGGTTTAAAGTTTACAATAAGCTTATTGCAGTGCAGATGAGTAAGGACCTGAATAGAGGAGATGGGTGGTGGGGTCCTTTTATAACAGTACCACTAAAGTAAGAACCTCAGTAAAGCATGTATGGAACACTTTGACAGCCAAAACCAAAATATTAAAATTTTAAAATTAATTAACACAAAACCAAGGTGACTAATAAAAGAAAAAGCCACATGAACCCTGACAAATATCCACCTGTCCTACATCCCTTTGAAACATCTGTTGATCAAAAATAATCTGAGTAGTCTGGAAAAGGAAACTGCATTAACAAATTATTTTTTTAGGAAAATTTGTATTTTTCCTTTTTTTTTTCTTTTAATAAAGATAAGGCACTGAAAGTGGAACTAAAATAACCATTGTGGTGGGTAATCCTGAGATTTCTAGCTGGCTGACTTCTGTTCTGCAGAGCAAACAGTTAAAATGTTGCAGCCAGTCCGCATATATGAGTGTTTTCTGTCAGTGCACGGCACTACATCTGCCTATTAAATTTAAACACCGTTTTCATGACTCCTTAGTAAAAACCAGCACAGGCGAGGCCACAATTTAGCCCTCCACTTAACACTCTATCATGCCGTCGCTGTTTTTCCTCGCACTCATGCCTTTCTTGGCATAAATCTATCTCTCTTTACTCCACTCAGAAGTCCATTACAGCCTCCCGCCTGAAGCCTCGTCGGTTTGTTATCTGTCCCACTCACATTATCTCCACCTCTCTTCTCTCTCTCTTCATTATCCTGCTAAAATCAGATCTGACATTCTTTCTCCATCTCTCAGTCTTTGGCTTTTACAGTCACCAATGCCTCCTCTTAGGGGCAATTTTCTTGACCAACTGGCCTTCAGCAAATGTTATGTGGAGATCTTATGTATTCTGCATTTATTCAAACCTTTTTTTCTTTTTTTCTATCAATAGCTCTACCCTCCTCTGTCCCCCTCCTCCTCTGATGTCCTGCCTGCACTTCATCAATTTTGGCAGCACCAACTTTAAAAAGAGGAGACTTTATGCAAATGCAAGTCTGAAAAATGTGTCCTCACCTCAGTGGCAATGTGCAGAGGGTAGAAGCAAAGCACCTTATTACAATATTTTAACTGTTGTGGAATATAATAATTAAGAAAGATTTGTAATGATAGAAGAAAACTGAGTCTCTTCACATCATAAAGCCTAGATTTTACACATGTAGACAGCCATGGAGGTAGAATAATCATTACTCAAAGGGAAAGTTAAATAAGAAATGAGGTAGCGCCTTTTAAAGACCTTCATCAGAATGTAAATCATCCTCTATGCTCGATGTTTGAAAAAATAACCAAAGCCATCTTGGTAAATGTAGCTCCTCTTCTGTTTTCTTCCTTCACACAGCAGTTTTCTGATGGACGTTTCTCTGTCTTTCCCGGAGGGTTTGCTGTCTTCCCTCTGTTTGGTCCCTATGACTTTTAAAACTGGTGCAACACCATTGAGGCTAAATATCAGTGGGTCAAGGGTTAGAGATGCTCGGGTCAGCATCAAAATATTCTCCCTTGGCAGGCCTGCTCATATTTACCCACAGCTATGAGCATATTGTTGAAACTCTGAAGGAAAACGAAAGAAAAATCAGCAAAAATGAAATGAAGAAAAATCAAGTGGCCACATTTTAATTCAGTAATATGACTAATTTATAGAATGGCTTAAATTGAAAAAGCTCCAGCTTTTACATTACTTTCCTGAATGCCACTACACAACCAAGCATATTTCTCTATGGCAGCAGCAGTTACTAACTCACTAAAGGCAGTGGTTTACAGATCTGAACTTTTAAATTCCTTTGTTCTATGATACCATCAGCTAGTCACTATACTATTAGCTACCAGTACAATCCCAGCACATTTTCATTAAAGCAAGGAGAAACCGACATCCACTGTCTCCTTTTTTCAACAAGGCATTATTGAAAAGAAACAGTCATATCTGCTGTGTGACATTTATGTTTTCCTTTTGTGTTCGGTTGTGTGGAGGTTTTTAGAGGACCCAAATGCAGAGACGGAAGCTGAGGTGGTTTCTTGTAGATTTAATTATCTAAGTGGTGGCAACTAGTTATGTTATGAGATGAGCTGAGGCTTCAAGGCATGTGTCGAGTAGTGGAGGGGGCTCTTTGCTTTATTTTCTGTAGGAGCCAAAATAGATGATGTCCGAAGCCTCGTTACCCCACCATACCACTTGACCGCTTCAGGAAGTGGTTCAGCTCGCCCGGAACTGAAGTCAGTTGAATGGAGTTTGGATACATTCTAAGAATAGGTTGGTTGAAAAACAACAAATCGAATTGGTTAAAAGTACTTTAGTTACATCAAACAATGTAATGATCAAATACTGAATAACCCACTATTTAAATTTGTAACATTAGAGTTAAGTGGCATTGCTTTCAAGTGTGGTGTTAGCTGTAAGACATTGATTTCCAGTTCTGAGGTTGTTGGTTCAAGACCTACTTTAGACTTTTGAAAGTTGCAATAAAACTTAACTCCTGCGCATGCATATTTTTTTACTCCGACTCCACCCTTTCACTGAATTGCAGGGTCTGACCATGAAATCATGCTTCTCTTTAGATCTTTACGTCCCCAAAACATAACAGAAAGAATTTTTTAGCACCAAGGTTGATGTTTAAAAAGGAATTATAGGGGACCAGCCAAGGGTCCATCAAGGAAAGTGCTGAATTTTTGAATGGCCTCTACTGTATAAATATAGACTGGGCAAAAACACTGCCAAATAAGATTGATTTGTTTAGCCAAAAGATTGGTTGGAAACATAACTTCCAACCAGACTAAAACCAAAAAATGTGGAAAAACTTTTATTTTTGAATGAAAATGACTAACATGTTTCACTTTGCTAATCATTGCCCAAGTTGCATGAACACTTTCACTGTCTGCTTGAGCTTCTTTCACTAAAATGGCAGAAAAACAGTGTGCCATAAAAAATTTCTCTCTTCCAAGACATTTTACACAAAAAACTTATTTTTTTTTTATTATACACACCAATCATTAATAATTTCAAAGGAACTTAAATGAAAAAAACAATTGTAAAAAAATAAAATAAATCACAATTATATTATTAACTGTAGTTATGCACTTTTCCACTAGGAGGTGATATGTTCACATGAAGCTTCATGAACTGTGGGGATTGATGAAGCAATTAGCCCAATCTGTTCAATGCCAAAACCACTTGCAACCGAAGAAAAAGTCCACATACAAAATACAGAAAAGACTAAATCCAGGAGATGGCAGAGAAAACACACACGAGGGGCTAAGAAACAACAGCAAATAGTAACTGAAGAGGAGGAGTATATATGTTAAACAGAACAAAGACTGGAGTAATCAACTGATTGGGAGCAGGTGTGCACAGAAGAATCTAGAAGGGAGCTCAGGGAAAGGAGACTGACAGCAGGATTTGTGTTATTCAATACAAATGCACTTAAGCAATAGATGTGTGTGTATACCTTAATGAACAAGATGACTGGAATAAGGAGGAGTTGCAGATGAAGACAGGTAGTAAAGAACAGCAAACACAGGGAGAAAAAAATAATTGCCAATTTAGCCTTGTTATACTATGCCTTGTTATACGCACCTTGCCATTTTCAATTTTGCATAGTGTTTTTTTCCTCAGCAGTCACTTGTCACATTGAACAGAAGGAAAATTATCCTGTTTCCATAAAAATGTCTTGTTAGCATCAGCAGAATGCCAGTTGAAACCAAAAGGCCATCAAACACAATTTCTAAAATCCTCAAAGAAAGCAGCTGAAGAAAAAGAGAAGCGGGAGGGAGACATGGAAGATGAGGGTCACCCAATTCTTTTTTTTTTTTCAAGTTGAAGAAGATCATAAGGAAAGGGGTCAGGAGGCATCAGAGGAAGAAAAAATGGAGGGTAAGATGCAATAGAGCGCTATTACTGTAGAACTTTGGGTATGTCATAAATCTAAAATTTCAATCAGTGCTGAAATACTTAAAGAAATAATTTGTATTTATCTAAAAGGAACAAATGTCACAACTAATCATTTCAGTACAACAGATAATTAAATCTCTGTGAAGCAATCAGACATTCTAACCTTCCATCCGGCCATATTACATGAAAATTAGTTAGACCTGCAAAATAAATTTCAACATCAGATAATGTTATAAATAACTGTTTCTAAAAGCACCTAAATCACTGAAACAGTATCAAGTCAACCAACGCAGAGAAACTGAATCATATTAGTAAAACACAATAACCAGGAAAAACAAAAAATGTAAGAGAATCATACATCCTGACTCATACTGTATGGCAAGCACTCTCTCATTTCTATGACCACATTCTAAAAGATTCTTCTCCTTCAGGGATCAAGACAATTTGTTTCTATTGCGAAAAAGGTTCCAAGTAAAACGGATTCAAAAGATGCCTATATCAGGGTATCAATAGCAAACCAGGGTCTGATCTGCATCTCAATGTGAACTAACTGTCATGATGGGTTTAAGTGATCGAACCCACATGCAGAAACCCACTCAGAGAGCAAGTTAAAAAGTTAACAGGTTTATTGGTGAGGATTAAAAATAACAGAGAGAGATTGATAGCAGGTTTACTCAGTGGGGAACCCGGTCTGGTGAACCGGAACCGGAAACTCTAGGAGGGAGATCACAGGATGGCAAACACTCTGGTGTCGAGGTGGTGACAGTCTGCTGCTCTTGTACTCCTCTGGTAATGACCCAACAAGCCGCAGGTGAGGAGGAAAAACCCGGAAGCCGCCCTCCAAGCCAGAACGGGGCACCATCTGCAGGTGGAGGGAGAAAACAAAAGGAAAACACAAAAACAATCCCTACAAACAGAAACCTTAACCACTTTTAAATATGAATACTGATTTACCTGTGCAGTCATCAGTCAGCTGCGCTCGATTGCCTATATCGTGTTTTCTATTAGTGGAAACCCTTCTAGGGACAAGGTGCCCAGGTCACTTACTGTATCTTTTAATATGTCATATAAATTTCAACGCTTTGGTTATTTGTGCTAGTGAAATACTGTTAAATGTTTAAAGATTAAGCTGTAAATTGTGGTTAAATGCAACTTAGATTGAGTATGGCCTTTGTTTTTTAATCGGTCATCAATGTCCAAAAATTCCTGCTGAATTAAACAAGTCTGAAAGGAAGAGCGGGTCAAATTTCTTTCATATTTCATAAATATGAAATTCAATGAGGCATGTCTTGTTGTGGATATAGCTTGATAACAGATGAGATGGTTTCATTATCTTCAAAGCGTGATAACATCACAGGCTGATTTCTTATATGTTGGTCCTCTCATCAAGAGATCCTTGCTAGAGAAACAAACTGAGTAATGAAGTTTAAAGTAAACCAACCGTCTGCACAAAGGTGTTTTTTCTCTGTTTTTTTTCCCTCACAGCACAAATTAAAAAAATAAGTAAAGCATCATTTTAGTCCAGAAGAGCTTTGATAAAACTCAACAGACCCAGAGTTCATGAGAAAACAGCAGCGAGTGATGCCCTTGGAGAGGGAAAGGATTTATACTTTGGGTCTGAAAGTGTTGACTAGATGTGTTTTTTTCTATGTTGGAATACTTCTGCAACATTGTGTGGGTACTGCATTTCATACAACCCAGATTTTCAATTAAAAGCTGAAAGCCAGCCTTTGTTTGGCGTTCTGTTGAGGGGAGAGAAAGAAAGACTGAAGCATATTACTCTATTCAGACATACCGGCAGGAATGAAATGGAAAGATTCAATTTTGTCTCCGACTGTGGCACACGAAGGACAAACTATTCATTGATATTTAGAGAACACACACCACCTACCTTCACATACTCAAGCACCAACAAATACACACCTCTTCCACACATCTGCCAGCATCCTCTATCTTATCCCGAATACACATTTACAGTGTGAACACATTTAGTGGTCTGCATACATTGCACAGCTTCCAGTTATAAAGATAAATGTGAGGCAGAGCCTCAGTCCTGCTTTGAATCTGCATGCTGGGACTAAACTAATATCAGCAGCTGCAAACTTTGTTCTGACGGCATGAAGTACTGCAACATAATTTGGGGAATTGCATTTTCCAGATATGAAACCTTTTTCAGGACAGCGACCCACTCCTGGTGAGGTATCTTTCTTTAAATGTCGACAAAATTCAGGAGCACTGTCGTTACCACCAGTGCCTCAGAGTAATACTGCAACCAAATACAAAACCAAAACTGTAATGCATAAAAAAAAAAAATTGAAATGTAGTTCTAACAAATCTAAGAAAAGGTTGAAAAGTGTAAGTATAGGCCTGAACATACAGAAGTATAGTGCTGGCCAAATAAAAGCAAATATTGCCCCTTTTTTTACATTTTATATATCAGAATCATCCAATTCTCTTTCTCTCCCTTGTTCATTTATCTGATCAGGTTAAAGGGTTAACTGGTCCAGTCGGAAATCCTAGACAGCCCTCTAAACAGCTATGCCCTCTTTCTGCCATCGCAGGAAGAGGGGGCATTGGAACAAAATGGCGGATAAGTCAGAGCTTTGTTTATCAAGCATAAATTAGGTCCAAAAATGGAACCTGCCTTTAAATGCAGCATTCAACGATTATTTGAATTTGCTCTGCTCATTTCATGTTTCCATTTTTACCAACTTTTCCCTGTCAGCTGGTTTTGCTTTTCATGTACCAGATAGAGATATTTGTTGCTCCCCCTGTAAAAGCTTTTGAAAGATTTCTAGGGGCGTCATTGGATTCCTCATACTAAGGATTTTTGCTGACATTTGCAGCAGGAGATCTTTTACAGTCTCACCACAGCATTTCAATAAAAATAATAGCTCTGGACTTTGACTAGGCCTGTGGCATTCCTTGATTCTTTTCATTGTACTGTTGATGACCCAGTTAGGGCAAAGCTTTAGCTGATAGCCAGACAGTCTCAAATCTGACTCTACAATACTTCCATATATCGAGGAATTGGGTTCAGGATAACAGCCCTCTGGCATCTTGTTTGGTAGTCTGTATTTTGTGCATGAGCTGAAATGTGGTTGTTACTTTCTTTCAGAACATGTTGATATACATCAAAGACATAAACACTTCAATAATGGTCCAAGTGGTTTTCAGTTCTGTTTTTCAAAACGCACACTGCCAAGCATGTTTCAGCTGATTAATGATGTGCCTATTTTTTTTAAGAGAAAGACCTTTTCCTTTTTATACTTAATCAGTATTTTCTAATTGTCCAGTTGAATTTTAATAATTGTATCTGCTAACTGGAGTTATATAGTAGTTTCCTTGACCTTGGGGATAAGAACATTTGTAGAATGATAAGAACTGACTGCATTATTCCCTCAGCTGCGGTCTACTGCAAACTGAACAAAGAAGAGCTGGGAATGAAAGACATGGAGTGTTTTATTCTGTATTACATACTGTGATACACAGTATATGATTGAATAAAATATCTGTTTCTTCAGTGTGAACTTTTACCTAACTTTGGCGTTTTAAGGGGTCCATTACCGCTTAGAATATTGCCATCGTGCTCGGAGGGCATTCTGTCACTGATTTCATTTTTTCCATCTTTGTGAGCTGAAGCTGTCAAAGCCAGTTTTTCTTCATTTGATTTTGTCATTTTTTTTCTGAGAAGTAACAGACCGGCTGCTTGTGGGTGTCTCAACTGACATTTTCTGAAAAATGAAAAATGAGGAAGATTTTTCTCTTTGCTCTCAATCTCTCCTGTCTTTCATCAGATGCACAACCAAGTGTGTTTTAGCATCACACTGTGACATCTGCTTCACACAGTAATACGGAGACTCAAGTTTTATTTTTATTTTTTCTTTACATCTTGGATTAAAAGGGAAAATAATAAATTTTGTATTGCCCAAGGACACAATGAAGATTGCAAGAAGATTTGGTTGCAGGGAAAACTCCTGCATCTGACACCCTTGTCACAGTGTATTTTGTTTTGTGCGCAAGGTTTTCCAACTAAGAGTAGTTTTTACACATCTTTTCGTGATAAAGTGCATTGCAAAAATGACATCTGGCCAGTCATCATGNAAAAAGGAAAATTATTAATTTTGTATTGCCCAAGGACACAATGAAGATTGCAAGAAAATTTGGTTGCAGGGAAAACTCCTGCATCCGACACCCTTGTCACACTGTATTTTGTTTTGTGCGCAAGGTTTTCCAACTAAGAGTAGTTTTTACACATCTTTTCGTGATAAAGTGCATTGCAAAAATGACATCTGGCCAGTCATCATGATTATGTTCTTGCCCCCCTAACACATACACATGCATAACGGCAGGCAACAGAGCTGGGACTCTAGAGGGAAAGCTCTCTGAAGCCGACCAGGCTGTCAGGGATTTCCTGCTGCCGTCCATAGCACCTGAAAGTGAATAGAAAGTGTTTTTTGATTTGTAAAAAAACTGTAAGTAACAGCATATAAAAATTCCAAGTTCTTTTTTGGTATGTTTTAACATTTTTAGTTAATGTAGGTATTTAAAAACTGTTTCACCACAGCTCAGTAAAAAAATGCTTTAGTGGAGTATTGAAGATAGAAACATGATAAAATCAGCATATAGTCAAGCATATAAAACAGTTGGAACACAAACGTAAACTAATAATAACTCAATTAACAGTTTAACTTCAACAATCAAAGACAGATCTAAACAAATAGGTTTAGAACTTAGACTTTCAGAACTTTTACAGTAAAGTTTGTTCCAGTGAAGTGGAGCATAGGAACTAAATGCTGTTTCTCAAAGTTTGGTTCTAGTTCTGGATATACAGAGTAGGCTTGAACTAGAGGACTTGAGTGGTGACAAAAATATCTAATATGTATTAGCGTGCTGATCTATTCAGTGATTTTTCGACTTACAGAAGGATTTTAAAGTCTTTCCAAAAAAAATTAAAACAATCAAACTGGACTGGTTTCCAAGTCCAGTTGGATGGACTATTGGTCTATGGTCTATTCTCTGAGCTACAAGGAGCCATTGTAAGGACTTCAGAAATGGGATGATGTGTTCTACTTTCTTAGTTCCAGTAAGAACTGAATTGAATAGGTGCAAAAGCTTAGTCTGAGTGCTAGCTCTTGACCTCTCCCCTTTTAGTCCAAAGATTATTACCTTAATTTTGTCTGCAGCTGATCCAAAACGCTGCTCCCTGTGTTCTCACTAGACCTAGAAAGGGAGAGTAAATTCCGCCTGGTTTTGAAGACCTTGCACTGGCTCCCTGTAGCTCAAAAACTAGATTTTAAACACCTTTGTTTTGTACATAATGGAGTATTTCCTATATTCCACTTACATTAAACAAACTCCCAGATGTCTGTAAAAGTGATGCAAGCCTGAGTTATTTTATTTCAAATTTAAAAACCCATTTGTTTAGAGCTGCCTTTGACTGTTGCAGTTTAATTGCTAACTGAGGTATCATTAGATCAAGTTTGTGGTCCAAATATTTTATGAACTTTACTTCCTGCTCTTATCATGTATCATCTTTACTTGCTGTTATTTTGCTTTTATTTTTTTTTGTATTTTATTGTTTAATTCATGTTAATCACTTTGCATTGTTTTTTTTACTGAATTGTGCTAAACTTGCCCTGTCTTACCTCCTGATTGCTTTAGTACTCTTGGTCAAGCTGTAATAGTTCAGATTTCTAAACTTCACTGTCAAACACTTGGACGCTTCAAACACTAGGATGCCAGGATGCAACACTTAAACATAACACATGATCTCTCAGTTCTGCTTGAAGCCATCCACCATTGACTTTTCATGTAAATCAGATGCTTTGACACCCAGAACGCTTTTGGTGGGAACGCACCATGAGACCAGTTAGAATGTACATTAGGTATCATTCTCCTGTCAGAACATTGAGTTGTTTCCAGGTTTTAACAATCTGACCTAAAATGAGATGAAGGAAATATGGATGTCATGTTATGTGACATTGATTTTGATGTGCTGAAGTAACCAAATTAGCTTTTTAAAGAAGTCTTTAGTTCTCAAAATGCCGTTTTTCCCACTAGTGACTGGCATCGGTCTTCAGATTGCTTTTTGAGTCAGTAAACAGAGCAAGAAAAGCTGGACAGTTCAGACCACCTCAATTACTTTATGCTGAAAGGTCACTATGGAACTTTTGCCCAACATTGCCAATAAATTACAGCCTCCTTCTGACTCTCAGGACCAATTCTTTGTATTCCTAATTCTGGGCTGCAGTTTAATGTATGTTTTGCAGGAATGAAGGTACAGGCCAAGTCTCTGCAGGCCGGGCACCTAATTAAACCGCCCCTCGGCCTCCGCTGCAGTTAATGCTGTTCAATTATGAATGAGAGAGAAGGGGTGAAGAGGGCAGCAAAATCAATGAAAGGCTCTTGTATGGGTGGATGTAAAAGGCAGGATAAAAAGGGATGAATGTGAGGATGGACGTTAAAAGGAGGAGGAAAAAAGAGGGAGACCATACAAGAGGCAGTGAAGCAGTGAAGTTCAAAGCAGGTGTTGTGACAGTGTTTTGTGGCGTTGGTTTGACCATTGGAAAGTCTAATTTAGTGTCAGTCAGGCTGAAACGGGCCCTTCGGTAACATGGAACCTGGTGTTTGTTTTGGTCCTCCTGACAGCCCAAGGCACCTCTCTTTATCTCCCTTCCTCACCGTCTTTTTTTCAGGATGGGAGTTGTTTCTCTTTGTGGCAGACAGCTGCCTGTCTTTGTGTTTCTGTCTAAGCTTCACATGTTGTTCCCTGTGTTCAGAATGAAAGAAAATTATTTCTTCAGCAACTGAATTCTTCTGTTGTTGTCTGATATCTGTTGGGTTGAGCACTAATCCACAAATATTTGCATTCACTAATGGTAAAAATCTAATGTTTAATGTTTAAAACTGCTCCCTCAAAACTATTTTTAACCTTTAAGCCTGAAAATATACAACTAGAATCCAGAAAAGAGGAATGCATAATTTTGGAGTGGGTAGTAAAGGATTTTCAAAACTTTTTTACAAATAAAGATCTGAAAAGTGTGGCATGTATTTATGCAGCCTCTCTGAATCAATACTTTGAAGAACCACCTTTCCCTTAGGTCCCCTTGGGATATGTCTCCAATAGGTTTTCAATTTAGGGTAATGATATCTTTGAATTTTTTTAGCAGATAAAATAAGCCAAGTCAGACATGAGTCTGTGTGAAAGTGTCAGCATCATGAAGTTGACACCCCACCCACTTTAAGAAAATCTCTGCAACTACACTAAATGGTTAGTGCTATGCTGATTTGAGGTTTTTTACAGTTTGTTTGTTTGTTTCACTAGAAGGCAGAGCATCCAAGAAGTGTGTGACTGTGTTGATGCTTGGCGGACAGCTGGTGCAGCTGCACAGTAGTGAAAATGTATACAGGAGTCAGCAGGGTTTGTTGGAATGATGGAGATAAGATCAAAGAGGAACATTCGCAGGGAGAACTGCTATCTAGCAGTTACAAGCAGGGTAGGTTTAGCTCCAAGTATTTATCAGGTAGATCCCAAAGTTAAGGTATACTTAGACAAATTCCCAGGAAAAAAAAAAAACAAGACAAAAAGCACTCACGGGAAATTTGAGTGAATAAGAAACACAAGAAATGGCTAATAGTGCGTTCAGACCGACCGCAGTGTCCGCAGTTTCCAAACGCCTTGCGGGGAGTTTGCCACTGCATTTCATTTGCACAGCGTCTACACTCTGGACCGCATCATCAATAGGAGAAAACTGACTGATGTGTAAAAGCTCAGCAGATAGACTGAATTGTTAATGTTTCAATAAAGCAGGTTTGTGCACTTCTAATGGTCATTTGTAAAAATGAAAACAATACATAACCTAATTAAAGAAAGATCATGTGTGATACCATTCTTTCAGAGATAATTTTTTTAAGTCAGCCAGCAACACTCCCCCCATTAAGCTCCAAATTGAATCAAAATTATCTAGCCTACTTTTTCAGTGTTACATCATTTGTGCAGGTAAAACTGTTATTTTGTGCTGATTTGGCTTTTAGGATAAAATCATTGTTAATTACGACTTCTGACATCACCACCCCAGCAGATGTTAGTTCTGCGCTCATTACCTGATATAAAGTTAATGCATAACATTTCTTGTCATTCCTGTGCTGATATTGAATATAGCAGTTGGCATGTTTACCTTATTTAATCAACTTGTTTAATATTTAGTAAATCACCAGCCTCCCAGTTTGCTTTGGACCTGCCGTTACCCGTGGCAACCCCATGTCATTTCCTGTCAAGATCTCGCTGTATTTCAATGAAAGCCCAGGTGAAACTTAACATGAGGACTGCTGCTAAATTGTTCCCTATGAACAAATTTTGAATCGTCTTAGGGGGACCATCAATTTTTTTTAAATCCCCAGAAGCACTTTAGTTCATCCAGAGCTGCGTCTGGTCCGGTCTGCATCTTTGCCGATATTTTCTTGTAAATCTACCCACAAAGAAAGCCCTGATGATGGGAAATGGCTGTGACAGAGTGGGGTAAGTAAGGATGACTAACAGTCCTTTTAGGACTAAATTAAAATGGATTTCTTTAAAGTCGCCTAAAAACCCTTTGAAGATCATATTTATTTCTACCTTTGTTAACAATATGTATCTCTGTATTCCATTTTAAGTGAAAAAGGCCAAGCCTACAACCATTCCCTGATTGGTTGCCAGGTTGTAATTTCACAGTAAAGTTGCTGTTTGGTGCAGTCGTTTGATCACACCTCAGTTCTATGAAGTTGCACGAGGTGAGAGCGTAGCACTAAATGCCCTCACCGAGTGGGATTCATCGATGGCGGCTTGCCTGCGTGGTTTGTATAGGAATTCTATGTGAATCTACCGCACTCGCATCAGGTCTGAATACACCATTAAAAGTAAGGTTTAGCAGGAGAAGCCACCCCCAGCCCAGCAACCATCTTCCAGGATGCCCTCTGGTGGAATGTCTGAAAAACTGGAACCAGGAGAGAAAAACAAATAAAACCAACTCCAATTTCCTGACAGTAGTTATTTGTTAATATCACTTGTAATGATGGCAACCTTAATGATGTTATTTTTTATGTCTACAGACCAGTGACCAGTTTTTCTTTCCAAATCACACTCCTTATCATTCTACTGGTACCTCTGCTTTGTGCTGTAGTTTTTTAGACACATCATCTTGCTTTCATCAGAGATAGAGCTACGTGTATTTATTAATTTTCAGAGGTAGTACTCCATGCATGAATGCATGGATGGGTAGATTATGCAAACTCTGTGCAAAAAGACCCCTTGTAAGGGTTTAAATCCAGGCTCTTCTTTTTGCTAGACAAGAGGGCTAACAAATGCCCTACACTGCAGCTACCTCAGCTTAATAAAATTCCTGATTTTTTTATTTTACTTAATTCTACCTAAATCAGTTTTTTTAGATTATTTGTCCATTTTTCCCAGCATTTTTACTGTCTATGACATTTGTAATTAGTTTTTCATCTCATTTTGTTTTGATATTAGCAAGAGGAATGAACAAGAACACATAGTCTTGAGCTTTCTAATTCTGAGCCTAAATGCAGAACCTCAGTCAATGCTTTGTTGAGAGGTCCAGACCTTGGCAAGCCTATTTTCATGGGTTGCTAAGCAATGACTAGACACAGGCATATTAAAGCGCAGATATGATTAGTGCTGAGCACAGAGACTTCAACACAGATCTTGCATGAAATAAAGACAAAAGTTCTTCCAAACATCAAATGGGTGTAAAAAAAAAAAAAAGTGATCACAAAGCCAAATTCACACCAAAGCCAAAGAAAATGACTGTCTGTTTTGAAAACAGTTCAAAGTCAACATTGACAGAGAGATATGTAAATGTTTCCATCTCTCTTTTCCTGTCTAACAAAATGTTTTTGACATTCAAAAAGAAATAATAAACATGAGTCTGATCAGGCTGCACTGGCAGTGAAGCAGTTAACCAAAGGTGGCCTCCTGCAGCACTTCTCTTCAGGAGTGAAACATATGTACACAATGCTGCATATGCAGTACCAACAAGAACTCATATATGTAAGCACCTACACACACACACACACACACATATTCACAAAATTAAATCAGCATTGAGCTTGGCACTTGTGCCTTCCTGGCCCCCGACCTGCTGGCTGATTCAATTTTCTGGGCAAATCTGCCGACAGTGACCGCTAACGTTCACCTTTAGATGGAGAGAAGGGAGTGGAGAGGAAGCCAGGCTGAGGCTGGCAGTTTGAAAGAGGCAAAGAGGAGGTGAGAGAAAAGGTGACTATCGCTGCACACTTTTATAGTTAGGGATTTGTGATGAACAGTGTTGGGCACTTCCTTTGAAAAAGTAACTAGCTCTAGTTAACAGTTACTTGTCCTTAAAAGTAACTTAGTAACTCAGTTATTGCTGAAATTAAGAAACTACTTTTTAGGCAAAGCAACATTCAGTTACATTTTATAATCTCAAATCCTTAGAAATTGGATGACGGTCCTATCAAATACAGAATATATAATATTTACTGATAAATTAATTGATGAAAAGCAGTACCCATGTGAGGAGCTCAGAATGTAGGACCCACATCTCAATCAGACAGCTCAGGGTGATTTCAAAACAAACATTTTATTAGAACATAAATGTGCGACTGCTCGTCAGCTGGGGCAGGTTCAATGGATGCGCCTAAGGGATATTTAAACCTTGGTCCGAAGACAGGTCCAAGGTCATTATCAGACAGAATCCACGTAACAGTCCAAAAAAAGATCAGGCACACAGACCAGAACATGGACAACAAAAACTCAGAAGCCTTGGGGCATAAACTAGTCCGGATCGGATCATAAGAAACTCACAAGAAGGCTAGAAATCTCTCACACTCGGCTTGAATAATTTGACACCAATGGCTGGGAACAGGTGGCTTAAATAGAAGCAGGAACAGGTGGATCCGATGAGAGACAATGAGCTCTGAGTGGAGCTAAGCAGATGTGAGAAAAGAGCTAAATCCAGGCATACAGTAGCTGCCAATATCATCATAACCTATCTAATAGGCTCCACAATCTCCACTGTTTTGGTGTGTGTGGTGGAACAAGTTAATCAAGACACTCAATTGCAATACATTTTGTGGCTGTAATCATTATCTTTAATGTTTATAATAAAATAACAAAGCAACCTAGATGTTTAAGAACTTGATATTTATGCATTATCTGCAGGTTTAAACTGTCAAAAAAATAGTAGCAATGGTGAAAATAATACTTTAATACTGATGCAATTTAATAATAATTCCAAATTAAATACAATTACATATACAAATATGGAGTCCTCTTCTAGAAAAAGAAAACACCTACTGGAAGATAACAGTACTCAAGTATGTCCATTCAAAAAGAAAAGTAATAAATAAAATTGAATTCTTACTTACAGTGAAGATCTGTGTAATATGTGATCTGTTAAACTGTAAAATAAGACACTCAGTAGTCAGTTGTTGTTGATGGTGACAAGATATAAGGAGATTCATTAGAATTGACCTGCTTGTAACCAACCAAGATAATGTCTCTGTTCCCAGACAAACAAGCAGATCACAGGAACATCTAGGCTAGCTAGTTTCTAGGCAGCTAGTTTCACCGTTTCTGCACTGAAAGCATTCTCTCCTCGGAGCAGAGAGAGCACGCTGATGGAAAGCTACTTAGATGGATGGAGTTGAATTAATG
>NW_015150769.1:391683-427657 GCF_000732505.1 Cyprinodon variegatus | reverse complement strand
TAGTTTCACCGTTTCTGCACTGAAAGCATTCTCTCCTCGGAGCAGAGAGAGCACGCTGATGGAAAGCTACTTAGATGGATGGAGTTGAATTAATGCACCATGTTAGATTGTAACTAACTGTGTTATCAATATGTTAAAAGTATTAGTTAGATTACTCTGCTACTGAAAAAATAACCCTTTTACTAATGCTGTTACTTTGTAGTTACTATTTAGCGCTATTACTGCCAAATCCTGTGATGAAGTTGAAAATAGATGGCAATCTTGAGATGAACCAGTCTTTAGAAAGAGCTTAATACCAGAGAAAATGAGCAAAACAGGACAAAAATCTAGATTTACCTTTAGTTATGAAGGATAGTTTTGAGCAGTCAGTATCTTCTTGACTTCTTGATCCTCTTTACTTCAATAATCTGTCAGTAAGAAAGACATAGGACATCCTCTTGCTTGCAATGCCAGGCATCACTTATATTTCCAAGCTTCAGACTTTAAAGCACACTTTCTTCTCCTGTTTGGATTGAATTCAAGAAAGTGTTTCTGTCCTATGTCATAATTAAGCTGTTTTTATGTTCAAATTATGAGTTAAATAAAACAAAATCTGATATCCATCTATTCATCTACTCCTGCTTATTCCATCAGGGTCGCAATGTGGCCGGTGACTATTTACGGCAGTCTATGGGAAAAGGGCGGGGTACACCCTGTACAGGTCACCTGTCTGTCGCAGGGCAATACAGAGACACACAAAGACACACAATTATGCACACGCTTGCACCTAAAGACAATTTAGAGAACTCAAGTAATTAGTCATGTTTTTGGACTGTGAGAGGAGTACCTAGAGAGAACCCACGCATGCACATGGAGAACATGCAAACTCCAAGCATACAGAGCCTGGGCCGGAATCAAACCTAGAACCTTCTTGCTTCAAGACAATTGTGCTACAAACTGCACCACCATACATCCCCTTGACATGCTTAGATAGCCTCCTGAAGACCCCAGAAATAAAAAAAAAATATATATATATTTCTAACAAGTCAAAGGACCTCAAGGCGTTTTGTGCTTTTCTCTGTTTCTAGTGTAACATTTCTGCCACACCTTCTTCTCTATAAACATGTTTTAAAGAATTCACAATGTTCTCTAAAATTTTAAAAATGACATTTGCTTTCCAAAGCTTTTCAATGCATCAAAAGTAATCTTTCAAGGAAGCAGCACACATAGAGGAAAAGATGGATAAGAAAAGAATTTAAGAAGGAAAATGTGGAAAGAGTAAAAATATTGGAGGCTTTTCTGGAAATAAGTGGAGTTTTTATTTCTTGTGAGACATTTTTATTAACACAAACACCATCCAAAGCTGATGTAGTAGCATGACACCTTCACACGCCTACACAAACATGTTGTCCTGGTCACACTTTATTTCAAGTCATATTGTGAAGGTTTCCACCATCAATGATAAAAAACAAGCTGAAGTTATGAACATTTTCTGTGCCAAAAAAGCACAAAAAGGCTGAAGTATAAGATATTGCAATTTCTTTAAAATTATTATTTTTTTTCTTCCGACCTGGAAGAAGAATACGTCCCCTCACTAAAAGGCTGCCTCTCCTTGAGTGAATGCTGTAACTGAGTATCACATCACTTCTGGCAACTAGGCTCCTCTTTAGGAAGGCTGGACATAGTCTAGACTCCTCGCAGGTGAAAAACACATATTTGTAACTCATACATTTACTTATGTGTACAATGAACAGATGCTGTCACTGTGCAGATTATTTGCAAAAATAGCCATTTTGTCTTAGCTTTGAGCACAGACAATCATGCTCTGCTTCACGTAAGAGATTGTAGAAAAAAAGTGCTTGTTAATCACAAAAATACCCCTTTGGGCAGGAACCAGATAAAATAATAGCATTATAATAAAGTGTAAAGCTAAAGATAATTTTGCATTATACATGCCTTTTTAACTTTTGTTTCTAAAATGGCATAATATCCCTATCCTTATATGTGTCCTTGTTACACTTTGGATGTGATCACTGTTTTGGCTAGCTCACTTGACTGACTAAGAAGTAAAAGAGCAAACTTCAGCAGCAAGATGGATATTTATTTGTGGCATCAAAAAAAAAAATATTTCCAACTGACACTAAACAGATTGTTTAACATTACTGTAATGCACTTTTTGATCATGGTTTCTCATGACAGTGAGGACTATTTAGGGAGGTGCACTAGCACCTCTGTCTCNATCTGCGGCAACTGTGTGATGCCATCATGTCAATATGGACCAAACTCCCTGAGGAATGCTTCCAGCACCTTGTTGAATCTATGCCACGAAGAATTAAGGCAGTTCTGAAGGCAAAAGTGGGTCCAACCCGTTACTAGCATGGGGTACCTAATAAAGTGGCCGGTGAGTGTACTGTATGTGCCCTTGTTACACTTTGGATGTGATCACTGTTTTGGCTAGCTCACTTGACTGACTAAGATGTATAAATATGATGAAGATGACAGAAGTAAAACAGCAAACTTCAGCAGCAAGATGGATATTTATTTGTGGCATCAAAAAAAAAAAAAAATTTCCAACTGACTTTGAACAGATTGTTTAACATTACTGTAATGCACTTTTTGATCATGGTTTCTCATGACAGTGAGGACTATTTAGGGAGGTGCACTAGCACCTCTGTCTCTTTTATTTATTTATGCTTTGGACAATAATCAGAACCCACCCAATCAGCTTGGCTGCATTACCTTAACGTTATCAGTGGTCACTGCTGGAATGAAATACCCTCCTGCTACAGTAGCTGTGAATTAATGCAGGGTAGGTATCAAATATCACAATGCGAACAACTCAATTTCATCCAACTTTTTATTATAATACATGCAATTTCTCATCATGTAACTGCACAAACTCAAGGTGGACACACAAACACAAAAACATACAAAAAAACATTAAAAAAATGATTTTTTTTTTTTGTGCTTTGTGTTTTTAGAAATGTTTTTTTTTTTGTTTATTTTGAAATGTTAGACTTAATCACCTATCTACTTTTTACTTTTAAACGAGTATTCTATTTAAATTTAACTTATGTAAACAGAAATTTGTCTTTTTTTCTGTAAGCTACAGTGTTGAAGACAGTCAGACAAGAAGGCAGCAGGCAGATATTCTGATAGATAGAAAGGAAGTAAGGCAGATAGGAAGGTGCAGAAACAGAGGAGGTCACATATGCTCACTTCCATAGACATAAACTCTGATTAAATTGAGTGTGTAGTTGTTAGCTGCTCTTCAGGTGTGTGTGTGCGTGTGAGTCCTGTAATATTGTCTGCAGTCCCAGGGGCTGTAGCTGAGCAAACTCAATCAACTCCCACTCACCTCTGAGTCCCTCCCTACACCATCAGGCCAGAAGTCGACTCTGACCCGGCTTCTCCCCCAGTTTCAGAGACAAAAGGACCAGGTAGAGAGAGCTTCAGCATATATGAAGGTGAAGGCAAGAGAGGAACTCTGTTGTGTAAATTCAGCAGCGTATTTGACTCAGGTTGTCTGAGAGCAACTGGTGCCCTTGAACAAATCAAAGCGTTGGAGATTGAATGCATTACAATTAAAGTCTGAAGTTTAGCTTGCTGGAATCAGCAAGAGGTTTTTGTTTAGGAACACGCAGCCCTTCATATCTTACTGGCAAGATTAAAAAATATACTTAAAAAAATAAAAATCAGAGTGGGAAACGTGTTTCCTCATCTAGCATGTCAGAAGATCCATTAGATTGCAGTAATATCACATTTTTTTTTTTTTAAAAAAATCCTTAAAATTGTTGTTATTAGTATGCTGGTTTGGTTTGACCTGCTTGAAAACTTAATAACAAATAAATAATAATAATTTAACTTTATTAATCTCACACTGGCGAAATTCACCTCTGCATTTGACCCATCCCATTGGGGAGCAGTGGGATTCCCATTGTGAGACCTGGGGAGCAGCGTGGAGTTAAGGGTCTTGCTCAGCGACCCAGGGTGCAGGCTGTGGGGATTGAACTGGATACTTACATCCCCACTCCAACGTGACTGACATGCGATGTCACAGAATGCTTTTGATGGCGCCTCTGTAAAAGCTCACAGAACGTGCACCACAGACAGAGTAATGTAACAGAAGAATCAGACAAGGAACAATGAAAAACCAGGAGTCTGAATGCTGAGGTAAAGGTGGAAAATGACAAAGGAACCAAATGAGCTATTAAGAGGAGATTAGGAAAAGCTTACTCAGAATAAAAGTTCAGAAACTGAAGGAGAAAGACTAATTGACACAATGAGAGCTAAACTAAGAAGCAAAGAGACTACTAACCAAGGGGAAAACACCAGCACTAATCTAGG
The DNA here is from genome assembly GCF_000732505.1 of Cyprinodon variegatus. Lineage (NCBI taxonomy): Eukaryota > Metazoa > Chordata > Actinopteri > Cyprinodontiformes > Cyprinodontidae > Cyprinodon > Cyprinodon variegatus. The sequence continues at coordinate 423,331 of NW_015150769.1, read as the reverse complement.
AGAAATGAACCTAAATGCACATAAAACAAACAACCATAGAAACAGACAGTAAGCACAAAGGGATGTACTCATATGGAAATATTTTAATGAAGAACACAGAGATTTAACAGGGCATCGCAAGTCTTACAGTATAGAACACAAGTATACAACATGGAAAGAATGAAGACACAGCTACATACACTATAAAATCCAAAAACTCTAAGCGTTTTTCAGTGTAAGGGGTGTGGCCAAGTATTTGTTACCCCGTGGGGACAGTTTCCTTGGAATATGCTACTTTGTGGGGACTTTCAGGTACTTGTTGAGATCAATGACTGCTCCCAATGAAGAGAAGTTCTCTTCTTGGGGTGTTGGTTAGGTTAGGGAACAAGGCGTAAATTATGTTAAGGTTAGGTTAAGTGTTAGGTATGTGTTGGTAATGGTCAGACTCAGGGTAAGGGTCCTGGTTAAGCCATAGAAATAGGTTTAACTTTCACATAACAGTTCAACAGTTTACATCACCTTTTGGAATTTCTTAACCTTCTATTTGATTCAGATTATGGTTTAATTGACTGCATTTCTTATCAAATCAAGACCCTAAAGACATAACAAATATACCTTTATTTGTTTGACATTGTCACGGTTTTATCTCTAAGGAGGAAACAGTGTTAAGAAGAAATTGTATGTACAGTATTATACAGCTGATTATAGAAATAGACAGATGATCCAACTTGGAAAAGGGAGTGACCGGGAGCTTGTTAAAGATGTGACTAACTTCCAGGTGGAGGTAAGTAGGTCTGGGATTGTGAGTGGTTGTGTGTCACAGATGATGGTTTGCAGATTCAGGCAAGGGAACAGAGGTGGAAGGCAGTGAGATAATCCGGGTTACGCTGTGGGCAGTCTGCAGCTCTGTGAATGTTAAAGTGAGAGGTTTATTGAGGTTCAGTGAGGTGGAATACGGAGGGGCAGTTACCAGTCATGGAGGATGGGACCAAAATATAACTAAAAAGAATTGGATGGTTGTTGAGTTTACAGAGGAATACTGATGACGGTAAGTCCCTGGTATTTCCCAAATGAATTACCCTGGTAATTCCCAAACATGCAAAAATATTTATGCCATTTGATCCTAAACTGGTCTCTAGAAAGAGCAATCTGGCTGCCTTTTACTTTACCTGAACTTTTGACTATAAATAAACAATTGTTAGATGGCCTGCACCTATGTAGAAGTTTTTTGATGCTGAAAAAATAAAAAATGCATGAGCAAATACTGGCCCCACCAGGACACAGTGGCTAAATAGAGATGTATATACTAATTTCCTTTTAAAAGGGAAGTGTAGTTCACACACCTACAAATCAGAAACCACAATTAGTTCACAGCTGTAATTTGTCACTTAATCGATAGAGATATAAATACTTGCACATGCAAAAATTCAGCTAGATCAAAGAACTGGAAGTAGAGCAGGGGCATTACTTATAGAATGCCCTTTTTACTGTATTTAGAGGTTAGAAAAACTTGTACTGTAAAAACCTTACTTCCTTATCTACCCATTTTCTTCTCTCAGTCTCTTTTCAACCAATCAAAGTGTGTTTGCAAAATTACATTAAGCGAAAAGCAACATGTGCAGACATGTTGGGATGGTTAGCAGAGGCAGGAGCCATCAATCAGCTGATCAATCATAATTGGCTCATTTGCATATTACCCATAAACTCACAATCATCATTCATTTATGCAAATCGAAAAACAGGGCTTGAGGGAGGAAGGGAGGTCAGTGCTGAATCCGGACTGAAATTAGAGCTTTATTTAGATTTATGCAGATGTCAACAGTAATGATATACAGCTAGCTCAGCAAGGAATGTTAAAACAACTAATGCTGGATCTCAGAGGCATATTGACTAAAACAAAGGACAAAATGAAAGACTCATTTATATAGCAGTGTTTAAAAATTCCACATTTTTATTTGGATATAAGGTTACTGGAGATATGTCATGTGGCTCCTAATGTTGCTCCTAAAAATTATATAACCTTGTGTTACTTTTATGATATTTGCACTATATGAAAGAGGCCTCTAAAAAGAGCAATTTGGTTGCCTTTTACTTTACCTGAAGCTTTGACTATAAATAAACGCTTGTAAGATGGCCTGCGCCAATCTGGCAGTTTTTTTAAGTCAAAGTACTCCGAAGTGATTTACACCACAAACAGTCATTCAGATGGGGGCAAGCTACACTGCAGCTACACGTACTGTATATGGTTATATACAAAGTGAAGCTGCTATACAAACCATAACAATTCAATCCATAAAGGACTTTTACACCCTGTTTGTAAAAAAAGAGCGCTACCGCAGGTCATCCATGTTACCGGTTTCTCTATATTTGATACCCATTGCAATAGTTAGTTATATCGATTAATGCCGATCTATATAAATACACATGTTTATACCCTGTACAATAATCCTGTATAATAATCCTTCTTAAAAAAATACTTCAGCTGTCATAGATATATTTATCTATATATATAGATATATATACAGTAAATCATAACAAGAAACAATGGTGACGGAGGATGTGGGATTTCGGGGTTAGAGAGCGCTACTCTGATGGATGTCAGTTCTTGCTTGGTTCCTCATGGCTCAATCAACTCCTTCTAACAGAAACACGTCCACCATAAAAAGATTCTTTTATCGTGTTTCTATAATTTCATCAATGAAACAAAACTTTAGCCGCGAGGTGAATTCCATGCGGTGACAGCGTTCACTGCTTGTCCCTCACTGCATGCTGCCATGTGACATTTGCTCCAGGATAAACATTTAATCGTGAATGTTTATTAAATATTTAAGCCCACATAGTCCTTTTCTATAGTGGGATACTACTGGTTTATATATAAGGCCTAATTTTCAGAATGTTTGCGTGTCTTATAACATGTGCAAACTTGTTTCTACCAGCAGAGCAGATATTCAAAGAAGCTTCAAAGTAATTTGCATTTGCAATTCAGCAGACACCTTGTACAAACCTTTGCATGTGTGTCTGTATCAATATGCAGATTATATTCTAATCAACACACTGCGCTATGTAAAATGTAGCAGATGCAAAATGATTTTCCAAATCGGAAACTCAACTGTGGCCACAGTTTTTGCGTTTCTTTTAGTAGTTCTGCAAGTCAGATGCAAACTGCCAAGCAATAAATATCTGCATTCATGCTACCTCAATGACAAAAACACCAAAGGTTTGAGAGATACTTGTACCATCAGAAATAAAAAAAGTATAATAATATTTATAATGAAAAAAAAAACACCTATATAGGCCGAGACTTGGTACTGTAGCAGGAAATATTTATACAATAAAAATAATTTCACAGATATTAAATTATGTGGCATGTTTACAAAAATAGAATCTCAAAAGAGGCTGCAAAAAGATAAGGCACAGCTACTCTCAACAGGGATTTTTTGCTCTATCGATTTAATAAAGTATGTCTGTGTAAGAAGCACAGGTAAGTTTTATTTTATTTTAATATTGCTTGTAGCAATTTGAAATACTCTACAAGGTGCATAATAAACATTTTTCAGTGTCACAGTCTTTGTTTTGGTTAATTTTCTTTTGACTATTCAGTTTCACTTTGATCTATGTTTTTCTTTGTTTTCTAGCTTTATTGGTGTTTTCTGGATATATTACAGTTCTTCGGTTGTGCTATGCTTGCCCTCTTTTGCCGCCTTGTGTTGGTCTCTTTTTCCCTAGCTCCTTCTAGATGTCATGTCTTGGTTCTGTTTAATTTATTGTAAGTTTTCAGTTATATGTTGATCCAATGTATTTCTTTGTTTTCTAGCTTTATTGGTGTTTTCTGGATATATTAGGTTTATCTTTTCTTGCCCTCTGGTACTGGTCTCCTTTTCCCTGACTCCTTCTAGAAGCCTCTGTTCACATCTGCTCCCAATCAGCTCATTAGTCCTGTCTTTGTTCGGTCTCCCATAACTACTCTCCCTGTGCAGTTCCTCAGTGTTGGTTCCTTGTCTTTCCCCGTCTCCTTGTGCATGTTTCCCCTGACGTCTGCATGATTCTGTTTTTTGTTTGTATTTTTATGTTGGATTAATGGATTCCTGCCTCTGGTACCTGTGATAACTCCATTAAAACTACAATAACTCATCTCTGCTTCCTCACCTCTGTATTTGGGTCTTCAAAACCTCAACCAAACCCTGACAGAATTCAAATTTTTTTCTATATATTTATCATGATTACTCTCCATGGCTTTGAACCTAACCTTTCCGACCAATCTCATAATTGCCTGTAGAACACAAAATCTGCTAATTTTAATGCGGCAGAACGGGTTTGCATGTCTCAACATTTGTGCAGCAGTCTTTGTAAATCACCCACAGCACGCCCACCTATTGGTCTTGCTTAAAAAATGTTATTCTTTCAATTTGTTTTATCTTTAAGTCCTGTTCTTGACAGAAAATGCCACCAAAGGGTATTTTACTCCCAAACCAGGTTAAAATATTTCAAATATACTAAATCAGAAATATTATAACCTGGTTTTTAATACCATATCAGATATAGTATTAAAAAAATGCATCGTAGTTTGGCAGGTAATAGTTTGTACTGTATTTGGTGGTGTGAGAAGAGCTGAACTCGCTGTTCAGGAAAATGCTGAAAGGTTATTGGCTTCAAAACAGTTCAATATGTCAGATAATCACACAGCTCAGTGAACAGCTGGAAAACAGAGAGTAGAGACGGAGGCAGAGAAAGGAGGAGAGCAAAAGAAGGACAAACATGAAAAGAGATGAGAGGTAAAGAAAATATGGAACATAGGAAAGACAACAACATACTCCAGATTAGCAAAATGTTTTGACCAAGAACTGAGCAAAACAAGAAAAGACAACAATATCTGGACAAAAAAGAATGAAAGGTTAAAGAAACAAAAATTGAGAAGAGAGTACTGATAATGAAAATTTGTTCTTTTTAAATCTGATCTTTATTAGATATAGGTGCAGACATGATGAGAATCTATTAGATTCCTGATCAAATTAAATATTTCAACTGTTTATCCTCCTGTCTGTGGCAAATCCAGACTGATTGGGGCTTATTCACTCCCTCTTAGTGTTAGTGTTCATTCAGGTTGCTGTCTTATCTTTCTATTTCTATAAAGCCTAAGTAGTATATAATGTTTCACATCCTTTTAGCCACAATTAAGAAAAAAATTAAAATCAGTATTTAAAATAGTAAATAAACTGTTTGAGAATGGGATAATAACAAATAAGTCCCGAAAACTACACTTTTCTTTAAGATACACCATTTTGTAATTACTTCTGGCTTCAAGCCTATCCTGACTAACCAACAACCCAGCCCTGAACATATCAGATATAAAACATGTTGATAAAGCAAAAACAAATCATAGTCTTTGTTTGTTTATTTGTTTTTCGAGGCAGTAACGTAAATCGTTACCTTAACTTTTGACACATCTGACTGTAACCAAACTGTTACTGTCAGATCTGCTCATGCTGGAACATACAGTGGGGGAAATAAGTATTTGACCCCTTGCTGATTTTTCAGATTTGCCCACTTACAAAGAATGCAACAATCTACATGTACAATTTTAATCATATGTACATTCTAACAGTGAGAGAATGAATCCCAAAGAAAATTCCAGAAATTCACATCATATGAATTTATAAAAATTGATAACCATCTGATGAGGAAAAAGAAGTATATGAACCCCTACCAAACAGCAAGTATTCTGGCTCCTACAAGCCAGTTAGTCTTTCTTTAAGACACAGCTCCAACCAATTATCTACATCAAATACACCTGCCTCACCTTGTTACCTGTATAGAAGACACCTGTCAACACCCAAACAACCAGCATCCAACATCACCACCATGGGCAAGACCAAAGAGCTTTCTACGGACATCAGGGACAAGATTGTTGATCTGCACAAGGCTGGGATGGGCTCCAAGAGAATGGGAAAGCAACTTGGAGAGAAAAGATCAACTGTCGGTGCAGTTATCAGGAAATGGAAGAAGCACCACACCACCGCCAACCTCCCTCGGTCTGGGCCTCCACACAAGATCTTGCCTCGTGGGGTGTCCCTGATCATGCGAATGGTGAGGAATCATCCCAAAACCACAAGGGGGAAACTGATGAATCAACTGAAGGCAGCTGGGACCACAGTTACAAAAGAAACGGTTGGTAACACACTACGCCGTCATGGATTGAAATCCTGCAGCGCACGCAAGGTCTCCCTGCTCAACAAGAAACATGTACAGGCCCGCATGAAGTTCCCCATTCACCACCTGGACGACTCAGAAGAGGCCTGGAAAAAGGTGATGTGGTCAGATGAGACCAAAATAGAACGTTTTGGCCTCAATTTGTCGTTGAGAATTTGAGAATAACTCAAAACTCAAACCTTGCTAACATTTACTTCCTAATACTTATTTCCTCGGTTTTTAGCCCGCAATGTTTGGTAAGGTTCTTTACATTGTCTTTTTACCTACAGTACAAGACAAAAGTGTCCACATCTTTTTATGACACGGCTTGAACCAAATACAGTCACTGAAAGCTCACGTCTGGTCACTTACTGTCAGCCAATGACACGCGATATTATGCCTCATAGAGTTCTGCTGTTATTGGTTAAAACGGCGTGGACTGTGGTGCTTTGTAGTCAATGTAATAAGGTTTCTAATACGCCTACATATACCAAGGTTATTTAATGGGAAACTGTGTTACAGGCTTGCGTTGATTTGAAACACACAGCTGCAGCTGCGCGCAGCTCCAAGCTGAATAATAATAACAACGGGCCTATTTTGCTGAAAAAAATAAATAAAACATAGCTCATTTGGTTGCTTATTTGGTGGCTTATTTTAGCTTGAAAAGCAGCAGTTTCACTATTTTTAATAGATTTTTATTTTATTATAGTTATAGTAAAAATTTTAGATTTTGTTATATACACTGACTCTGAAAAAAAGTGGAAAATACTTGCCTCATAAATGTTTTGTGGCCATCAAAATGCTTCAGTGTTATTCTATGGGTCAAATAGTAAAGCAAAGCATAGTAAAAGCATTTGGCACATTTGGAGATTTTTGGAGATGCTGGTGACACCAAAAGTTCAAAGCCCCACAGCTCTGGAACTGATGTAGCTAGAGGTCTGACATTTTTTTGCACTTGTGGTTGACATGATGTAGAATAAATGTAATACAATGAGACCTGCCTTTTCTCAAGCATGTCTTTATTACTACTGTTCAAAAAAGACCTATCATTTTCAAGAATAAAATTATTCAGCATGGTCTGTGTTCTACTCACCCAATTTATATATTTATATATTCAAAAACTACAGGGTCTTAGCTTTCAAATAATGTATTGCACATGTAATTTGGGCTTACAGTTCCTAAGTTATTTGCTTTTCCATTTGGGTATGCAAAATAGGCGAGAATTTAACAAAATGAGGTGGGTTTAAAGAGCACCTTAGTGTCTTCACATATGTTTTTTCGGTGGTGCTTTTTATTAATTAATTATTTGATTTAGTATTAAAAAATAGTATTAGGAACCAAATATATCTTGTATGGATGATCCCCCAGTTGCATTTAAAGTTCCAATTACATTAGGAATTTCCTCCGAATTTATTGAGATTTTAGATATTAAAAAATGAACTGCATAGTTCCTTTGCATACTTATTTACTTTTTTAAATAACATTCCCAACACTGGTTGTATCTGACATTACGTTGCCATGTTGTTATGCAAAGAAACCGCTTTAAATATTTGCATTTGAGTTCATTTTCAAGGTTCACCCTTTAGTCACACTGTATACCCAAGGAGTGTGTGTCTCAAGCTAACAAGTTTGTTTGTATTGTGGAATCTGATGCAGTTCAGTGGCCTGAAAGATTTAATTCTATTTCAATAAAGATGGAACTGGAACGATATAAGGTTTATATTTTCCATCCTAGATAAAAACATATGGGGCTGCTGACAGAAAGAGCAAAGTAGTTTTAATCCACTTGGAAAAAGTGCAAAAGCCTTTCATCTGTAATGTTTAATCCTTCGTCAGATTTCCTTTGTACTGTAGGTCTCAGGTAGTTGTCATAGTGACCAAGGCTGAACTTTAAAAGCCTCAGAGCTTCATTTCTCATGCTAAATTCAAGGATAATATCATGGCATGCATAAAGGAGAATCAAGTAAGAATGGTTTATATAAGCCTTTTCTGTACCTTTAATACAGAAGACCTTTAGATGGATAAAGCTTTGAAGGTCTAAATGGTGACTAAATGCTGTCCTCCAAAAAGGGAACAGTAACGATAAACCTAATTTGATAACAAAAAGCTTGTGAACATGTGGAAAAAACATAAAATAATAACATAGATAAAGTAAAATATTGTGGGCATGTGGGAAGATGTTTGAGTGTTTGACCTGGTCCAGTTTTATCGGCATCTTGTGCTTCGTCTGATTCCGCACAAACTGAACTCTGCTTACATATAGTCAGATAGCAGAACTGTTTTTCACATTCTGACACTAAGACAATAAAAGGTCTCTGTTGATGGTATGGCATGTTTGCTTGTATTGTTCAGCTGGATCACTCTCAATAGCTGCTAATACAAATGGTTTTAACAATTTATATTCAAACTCATTGAGTTGAGTTGGCTTAAATGCCAAACTCAATTACCGAAGTAATTGAGTTTGGCATATCAACCCAAAGCAAAAGATGCACGAAGAAGAAAAAAAAAACACCTGAAAAGCTGTAGAAACAGCACAGGCTCCAAGAGGAACAAGATATGTGTTGTAAAGTCATTACCTCAGGGAAGCAGGGTCTAACAGAGCTGTGGTCCCCAAGACATACAAGTTATCCAGCAGATTTTAGAAACAACCACACAAAAGCAGGCGTCTGAGGTTTTAATATACAGCACACAAACCCTGAAGATCCAGCTTTTGTAGAAGATGCAAAGTGGAACATCAGAGGAAGAAAGATAACAATTGACTGTTAGTTAATGACTTGATTTGTGATAAACAAATTGATTTATGTTATCTTACAGATACTTGGTTTCAGCAAGAGGATTATGGCACTCCCTCTAGTTATTTACATTTTATTTACCCAGAAATTCTGTCTGAATTCAAGTAGCAACAATCCTTCAATCTGAGTTACTGATTATTCCAAAGCCAGCTAAAACTTACAACTCTTTTTGATGCACTTAAAACATCTGACAGACCACCCGCTAATTTTATTTAGTCCCATTAACGAACACTCACACCCATGAGTCGTCATATTTTCAACATCAAAGATCCATGTTTAGCTTCTCAGTTCTTGTTATTGTCACGAAAAAAAAAGAACGTCAAGGAAATCTTTTTTCATTGCCATCAATGACAAAAACAACACTGTAATTCATGAGGAAGACCACCTGTCTATTTTTAAGGCTAGGGTTACTGTTAAAACCTTTTTGATTAAGGTCTAGTTAGCATGGCTCCGGATATCCTGAGCTATTTCTATAGTTATGCTGCTATATGGTTAGACTGCTGGAGGACATAGGGACCCCTTTTCATCGTTCTGCTTCATTCTATCTCTATTCTCCCATTCTGCAATATTTGTTAGTTCAGCCTCTAACCTTTTGCTCTTCTTGCTTTTTCTTATCATGGTAGCTTCATCTGTTCTGTTCCTGTTTGGCAGGGACACCATCCTTGAGAGAAATATCATGTGTGCTGCTGCGATTAAAAGTAGTGTTTATACTGTAGATGTTGGAGCTTGGTTTGTTTTTCAGTGTAGTCCTGTTTCTCTTACTGTGACTAGCTGTATGTCCTCTCTTTCATCCTCTTACATGGGAGCTGGTCCAGAGCTTGTCTGCCTGGTTGTGTGTTTCATAGACAGTGCCACCTGTGGAGTTGCTGAAAGCTACCTTTTGTATCTTTGCCTCTTTCTGTATGTCTGCTTCTATCTCTTTGACTCGTTCTATCTCGTTGAACCCCATTCAGGCCTCGACAGATGGCCACTCACACTGAGCCTGGTTTTTGTTGAGGTTTTCTTCCTGTTAAAAAGGAGTTTTCTTCTCCAGTTTTGCTACATGCATGCTTGGTGTGAGGGATTGCTGTTGAGTCATTAAGTTAATGCAATTGGTTGGTTTTCTTTTGAGAACCAATCTGACTGTATGATCTGGATGAAGTGTCCTTTGAAATACCTTAAGATGACTTGTGAATTGGTGCTATATAAACAGAATGAATTTAATTTAATTGAAGAGCAGGTGAGGAGGGAGTTTATTTATTACCATCATCCTATATTAAACCAAAAGCTTAATTTGTATTTTAAAAGGTCAAAATAATAACGTATAACATTATATTGTTTTGAGTCAGACAATTCCGGCTCAAAATGTTAACCCCCAAATGGCCTTGGGCAACTTAGACCAAAATCAAACTGACATAGATGACAACATTTAAAAACTTGTACTTTCTTGAGTAAATGGAAAGAATTTTCTCACTGATTCTTTTAAAAGTGACCTTGATTTTTATTCAGTAAAATATCATAAAGTAGCTTTAGGGATGTTTATTTTTGAGGAACTGCATTGTGAGCGTATCTGTAAAAACAAAAAAAGAAGAATTTATTCCAGCTTCAGGAAAAAATCTTCCATAACTTCCTGGAGTGTTGAAGACGGCTGAGTTCTGTCAATAAAGCAGCATAAACAGCAAGAGGCAAAACAACAACCTTTTAAATACAAAAGCCAATGTAAACCTTTTATGAGGTTTATTCTCTTAAACGTTTTATGTTCAGAGCCGTTTCATGCAGTGTCCTTGCTCAAATGAAAGGAAGTGAGTGGGTGAACTTGCTGTATCTGAGGGTAAATAGAAAAGCAAAGAATTATGAATCACACTTCATACACGCTTACAATGTGCAAGAGTTATTCGGAAGGACACCCACTGAAACGTTAATCAGCAGGTTAAACACACAGAAGGAGTGGTCCTATTCTGGTATAATTCAGAGCTGCCTTGAAGAAATAGGTTCTAGCAACAAGGTTCCAGCATGGGTAGATCTTATATGCAGCTGGCTTACAAAATATAAACACTGAACCTCATAAAGCCAAAATGTAGCTCTTTAAATCTCTTTAAAATGCCTTTAACATGAACTTTTGTATCAAGTTTCTGCTTATGCCTGGTTCACAGGAAAGATTATTGACTCGATGTTTGCTTTGATCCGCCCTTTGGGGAGGCCCTGGCTATTTTAATAGCTTTTAGAAATGTTGTGATTTAATCCTGCCATGTGTGGTATGTTAAGAGTGACCTGGTCTGATCTGAAGGATGTTTGTATCACTTTGACTTTAAAAACACGGAATTCGAACATGTAGGATTGTCTTGACCCTTGCTCCCTGAGTGCAGACATGAACACTTGTCTGCCAATCAGAAATTGTGAAAAAAAGAAACCAACTCACAAGTTTAGCAAGCATACAGTTGCAACTGCACTTGCTGTTTCCACTCTTTAACCAATTCCTTTTCTTATTGTTTGTTTATTTTCTGGTAAAAATCGATCACCAACTATTGCCATTGCTTCTTCCTTGTTAATTGTGTTTATATACTCCGAAATTTTGTAAGATTACAGATATGTGGATCCTGAGTTAAATCTCTTGCTGTGTGGCTGCATGCCACACAATGAAGGATCAAGCCTGTTATATCTGTTTTTGATTCAATTTTGCCATTGAACCAGGCTTAACAGTCTTGGTTTAGGGTTTCTGTTGGTAAAATCTGGGATCCGTAAGTTGATGATGCATTTGTTCATTGGAGTGTAGGCTTATTTTCACTTAGGCTCTGTGCCTGTGGGCCGGCGTGACACAGCGATTAGGCTCTAAATGATTAACGCTGGTGTCTGTCAGATCTCATTAATTTCCTAAATATGGCCTTTATCAGTTCTGATACACCAGGTCACTGCCTCCCAATTAGGATGAAGCTGAACACGTGAGGCTGTGACTCAGCGGAAGAGAAGAAGGGAAGCTGGAGTTAATGAAGCAAACAGAGATAGTGCCCTAATAAACCAGTGCAAGAAACAAGATTAACTCCTGTGTTCTAACGCACATGTTTTTGGATCCTATGGACAGACATTATTTTGTGAAACTATCTTTGTCTCTGAGTAAAAACATTACTGATGCATATTTCAATACCAGTCGAATGAATGTCACCAGCAAATATAACCAAAGCCCTGCTGCAGATGAAAAAAAGAAAAGGGAAACATCAGTCTCCTTTATCGAAGTACTTTGTCAGGGTCAGATTGGAGATTGGACCCATGGTATTCAGCAAGAACTGCTGCCTCTTTCTGCTTTTTCCTCATATATCAATGTAGGCAGAATAGTTTTACCAAGCCTTATAGGAAACAGGTGCTATGACAACATTTAAGAGAAAAAGAAACAATTTTAGGTACGTTTGCAAAGAAAGACTAGAGGGTGCAGGTTCAGTATATTCTATACCTTTGCAGATGTGTAGGTGGAACTGGGTGTTCCAGGGAGGGCTGTAATTCACATTTTAGCTTTATGATATCCTTTGAAAGGAAACATCTTTCAAACCTATGGGTTATACACCAGATGCTATGAAATCTCTAAGACTAAATGGTCCATGGCCATGAAAGGTTGGATCAGGGGTCCTCTGGTATCTGGTCACACTGACTTTCAATGCAATGTCTTGGACCAGAAGAAGGAAAGATGATTTTTTTCAGGCTCTTGCTAACAGGCCCAGAGTGCAGTCCATGAAAATAAAAGCAGGAGTTTCAAGCCTTCCTAGAAAAAAAAATACGCTAGGCTACCACTCCCCTGATTCTTGAGCATCTTCAGATTGAGGCAAAAAGTGATGGTTTCTGAGATGTTTTAGCCGACATGCTGTGAAAAGGGTTGTATTGGAGTAGTTACTTGATTTAACATGTCTGGATTCTGCTGTGGCAATTAAAATAAAACCAGTTCCTTTTTTAATTTTGGGAAAAGATGGTTTTGACAGTTTTGACAAATAAAGTAATTCACTTAAAACAATATTTTTTATGTTGCAGTTTGACAGAAAAAAAACGAAATCTGTCAATGTCCCCAGCAACTCTGACATTATGTGCTTTACAGTGTTCCTGTACGTTTTTAGAGCCTTGTTCTTCTATGTGCTTGTGTTTTTCACCTGTTAATGTTCTGTAACCAGTAACTGATTCAGCAGGAATCCCACAGAGACACAGTTATGTGTTCAAATGCATAACCAACTGTCATTGTTTTCGTTACGCATCAACAGATTTCTCCTTCTCCACATGATGTGCTGATTGTCATAATATTGTCTGACGTCTTCAGCAAAGCCGTGTGCTGCTTCAAATCAATCAAACAGTGAAATGCTGTTAAAGTCCAAGCGTGAGATAAGATTCTCGAGGTTATTGTATTGAATACCTGGACTCTTTTTGTACTGTGAAACTTTTCAAGTCCAATTCCTAACCTGGTTTAGCTAAATACAAGCCAATCAAATGACAGCCTTTCTTATTTACTTTATTTTGTTGAACATTATTCATAATATTTCTAACAAGTAACTAAGCCTAAAAATAGTGTAAACCTTAAAGCCTAGATGCTGAAAGTCTGTATTTACATTGTATGAAATACGGTGAGCACTTATTTATATGCCCGCTTTTAATAATCGGTCCCACTTTCTTTTTCCAGAGAACAGCAACAAGTCTTTTTCTGTACGATTTCCAAAGCTTGGCAAAAATACAGAATGGTATCTTTAAGCATTCATCTCTTCAGAGTCTCCACCTCTTCTTATCTATTGCCTCTTAATGGCAATAGCGGAAAAGTTTGATCTGGGATTTGGTAAACATTTCTTGGTTGGTTGGTTACATTTTTTGGATCCTAATGCTCCTGAAAGAGCACCCATTTTAAGTTTTCCATCAGAGGGCACCACCGTGGAAAGGCCTTAAATGCCAAAAGATTTGGGATTCTGTATGCTAAAAATGCCCCCAGGGCCTTTAAAAAGACGTAAGCACACAGCATTACACGGCCTCCACTGTACCAAACAGTAGGCATGAGGTGTTAATTCTCCAACAATTGGGTTGTAGGTCTTCTGGTCATTATGAACTACGCCCACCATAACTGCATTTCTCTAACACCAATTTTTAAAGCTATTTTCCATCCTTCTGCCCCTCTGGATAATCTTTTTCATAATTTTTTTCTCCACCATTGTTTAACTTTTCAGCCTTTGCTGTGACTTTAAATACAGATGAGTTTAATCCAAGTCACCTCTGACTTCTCTAAATCAAATGTTGTAACTTCTTTGTCATTTGACCAAACATATTTGAGCTTATATTTTTTGTAAGCTGTGAATAAACCTTAACTTTATTCAGCACCTTGAGACTGTTAATGAATAAAACCATCAGTTTTTAAAGCCTAGACCTCTTTAAAGGTCACATATTATGCTACATTTGAAAATAAAAAATATAAACAATTAAGGCCTCCAGAGCATGTTTTTGCACCTTGTGCAGGAAAATTCCTCTTATTTACTGTAGGCAGACAGCTTGGGCCAAAAACTTCCTTATTCAGCCCTCTTCTGGACAAGCTGTTTTGTCCTCCCAAAGACCACGCCCCAACAACCATGAAAACCAGTCAGAGTTTGTAAAGATAGCAGGAAGAAGTGTGGAATAACACATTGTTTGAAAGCTTTAGCTTGACCGATGGTCTGCCACAGAACATTCTGGACAGCTTATATCCCCTCATCATTAGGGGAATTTTATTGAAACAGAGCAATCTAAGCACACATTAGCTAAGAGGTGGGGATTGGTAATGGTGAGGGTAAAAGGTTTTTTTTCATTTGTGAATCACATACTCAGGCTTCCTATGACTGTTGAAAAATGTTTATAATGTGAATTTTGCATAATATGGGACCTTTAATCCTTTCCATTTATATCTCCTGGAGTGTGTCTCTGCCCTTTTCTTCAATTTAGGCTTGTTTACCTGCTTGTGCTGGCTGATAGAAAAAAAGTAATGTTGTCATCTTTCAGTTTGGGCTAGATTTGTAACATCAAAGGCTGCAACATTTGTGCATTTCCTGGAGTTAAATCCAGCACCATGAGAGGCTGACGCTTCATGAATTTGTAAATAATCAGATTTGTCCTAGTTTAGATGGTCATTAGGGGAACGACATGAAATTCTGTAACATGTCAGTTATTCACATCAAAGAGGTCTACATCTGCAGAGCATTTCCAAAAATCCTCCCTTGCTGCTTGAACACATGGGCTCTAAATTACATTGTAGTAAACTTCTTCCTATGTGATTATGTCATTAGCTTTAAATTTATTTTCAGGCAATCCAATTCAGTTTAGCTGCACATCTCTCTGAGTAAGCCAGGGAGAGGAACTGAAGATAATATTTCAATGCTGCCTCTACATCCTAGAGGCTTCGCAGTCTCATGCTCTACAGTACAGTATGTCTTTGCCCCTCAGACAATCATCTAACTGTCAAATTATGAGGTATATATGAATATAGGCCTCTATCTGTGCAGATAGGACCAACCTTTGTTTAAGAAGATAAAAAATATTGATCCACAACTTTCAACAGAATTAAACAGGTATGAAAAGTTATTTAATTCCTTGTTGTTTAATTGTAGTCTGGAGGAGGTCATGTATGAGCATACCTACATACTTGCAGTGTATCATTGTTTCATGAAAATAGGATTACCTTTGGGCACCAAATCTGCAGTTTGTAATGATTAGGTACTTCTGTTGTAAAGTTGGTCTTAATTTTGGCTTAGTTGGTTGGTATTTTCACATCTGCATTTTTGTTGCTTATTACTAATTTTTACTCCTTGAGTGAGTCCATCCATCCATCCATCCATCCATCCATCCATCCATCCATCCATCCATCCATCCATCCATCCATCCATCCATCCATCCATCCATCCATTAACTTGAGTGACTTCTTTGTGATAAAATGAGAGTAGTTTTACAGCACTACTATTTACCTCTACTTCAGTATTATAATTTTTTACTCTTCAGCCATCAGGCTGTAAAATCTGCTTCTAGCCTCAGTTTGAGATGCAAAAAACCTCTCAGCGTTTAAGTCAAAATACAGACTCCTCTTTTAGAAATAGTTTTAACTGATTTTTTTTTTTAACACAATTGTTTCATGGTTGTAATCTTTGTTATAAAGTGTATCTTGTTTTTTGTATTTTTTTGGGATGGGGGTTATGTAAAGCATTTTAATATGTACTTGTGTTACAATGAACTATATAAATAAATTCTGATTTGATTTGATTATTTGGACCTAACACTTTTCTTCAATAAATGTCTAGTTACTCCTTCCACCTACAGCCATCTCACTCTATAAACAAGAAATATATTTTTTGTTAAAGTGAGACTTATTAATTCACAACCTTAATGTGGGCATAACTTTTAAAAGACAATTAATCATATATTATGCTTTTAACTCTTACTGTCTTAAGTAAAATCACTGTATTTTGAAGTGGCACTATACTTCCTTTATTACTATTCATGTTTCACTTTTGTCACTGTCAGAAATCCTTAAACAAACAAACAAACAAATAAATAATTTGAAAAGTTAGTTTTACTTTGGAGGGTGCTGAGATTTTATGCAAAAAAGATAAGCCTAAGGTATGCACAGGACATCCTTGTAGTTTCAGCTTGTAGTCAATAGTTTCAGCATCCCAAAAACTGCTTCCTTTCTTGAACAGAGTCTGTTGTCACGGCAACAGATGCTGAACATAATCTAAAGCAGTTTGCTCTATCCTGAAGTAAATTAGATTTTTTTTTAAAACAAACATACTGATTTTTAAGCTTGTTTAATTGTCAAAAATGGTTTATTTAAAAGTAATAGAGGATCCTTTTCCTTTTATCTGTTTTTTCTATCTAAGCTTCCTGTTGTCCCCCCTACCATTGCTCCTCTTCTGTTCTGTTCTGCTTACCTTTGATTTCCTTTTTGTCTCAGCTCCACAGGTGGTCCAACAGCTGTGCAAAGCACCAAGGCTCTCTGATGCAAACAGACACCTGGACCACATGAGACAAACCACAGCAACTGGAGGATCATACGGGACACAAGAGGTGGTTGATGTGCAGCTGGGGAGCCTTATTTTAAAGTTACCTTATTTTTCTCCTGCTGTGTTATATTGTTAAGATGATCATACATTAAAATTATTATTAATATTGAATAATAATGTAAGAATTGTTGTAAAGGAACATGAAGACAGAAAAGACGAAAATAAGCTTGATGTGTTAATGGGACTGAGCTTGTGTTGTACTTTAGGGACCACGTGTGCAGAATGGTTTCCACCACTGAGTGAAATACATATGAGAGAAAATACAGTTAATTAAATTCTGAAGCATCTTTGAGCATCTACAAAAGCACAAAATAAAACTATTGCATTGTTATCATTTTTTCTGTTCTGACTCTTGAAGGAGGCGGTGGCACTTTCCTGCTGCTCTCCAACTCCCTGCTCTGTCCCTGCTTTGCTGTGTCTTGCCTTTTCTGAGCCCAATCTTCATATCACCCAAATTCAAACTATGGATCTGGTCAGCTGGTCCCTCAATGCAATTGACCAATTTTTTTCAACTGTAAGACAGGGAAAAGGGGACCCTTCCTGTAACACCATGGACTCCTGAAGGGTTGGGGGGATGTTGTGTTTTATAAGTTTGACAATGTGGAAGATGCATGGATAACTACACAAACCATAGTTTGATCATAAATGGATCGGCTGAAGGGAATTTTCACTTCCGCTAATCTATGTTCTAATTTTCATCAGAACTCTTTATTTTTCATCAGAGTTCTGATAAAAATTAAAAAGACAGATCCTATCTCTCCTATCCTAGCTTCTCTTCATTGGCTTCCTGTTAAGAATAAAACAGGAGCTGTGCAGCCTGTTTATAAAGAAATATTCCTGAAAATCTCTTGCATAGCTCAACAAGGCTGAAGATAAACGATGAATATCAAGTTTGTTTGGATGTGTCTAACATGTGTACTAACTCACACACATTGAGTTGAGGACAATTTCTGAGCATAGCAACCCGTTTCCTACACAGCAAGTAGGTTTCATCTGTCTTAAAATCTCTTTCCTTCCTCAGACTCATACAATTAAATATGTAAACAGGATTATTCATCACATGATTAACTAAGAGCTTCTCAAGAGAAAACTCACCTTTGTGGTCTATGCTTCAATACTCTCTCAGTATATGTGTCTGAATGTGTGTATGGACCACAGCGATGTGTGTTTCTGTCTGTGTGTGGGCAGAGGTTAATTTAGCCCAGCAGTGAAGAGCCCTTGATAAAGAGCAGCCTGATCCCTGTTTAATTACCTTCCGTCTACATTTCACTGGCACACCCTGGGTCACAAATGTGTGTATGCATGCGTGAGCTGAATGTGAGATTTGTCTCCAAGCAGCAACTCACACAGCACACCTCGGCAGCTATCTGAAATCCTTAGACATCCATCCATCAACTTTTATGTCAGCGAAGGAATTGGATTGGTATCTTAGGTTTGACACATCAGATTTTAGAGAATTTAACCGAAAGACGTTCCATTAACATTTTGGGAAATCCTTAAAGAAAAGGTCAAGATTTCTATCAGGAGAAGATGATCTAGTTACGTTTTTTAGGTTGTGATATTGAGTTGCTGCTATCTACTCCACAAGCACTTTTACTGGAGGGTTCCTTTCGCTAAATTTAAGTTTTCCTTCCCACTGTTGCTACATGCATGCACCTTAGGAGGAATTGAATTTACTGTAACTCAAGTGACTTTCCATCGTTGATCATGTCCATGCTCTTCATGCTTGATAACTTGGATCAACAGTAAATGTATGGAGTCTGTCTGCATTTTGTAAATTAATTAAAAGGAATTCCTTTCAGACAATTTTTACAAACAAAAATAACCGAATCAACCAAATACACACAAAAGAGATTGGTCAACACCAAACCAAACACCAATTTCCAAACTAACTAAATTCACCTGAACGTAAAATTAAAGTAAAGTGTTTGGAATCAAATTTATTGTGACTGGATTTTACATAAATACACATTCTTATTCAGATTTCACTGAAAATTAGAAATACATCTGTGGAAAACTAATGGAAAGGATTTCTTCCCCCTTGACAGTTGACAAATTTAAGAGGCATGAGAACAGGCTTCTTCCCTTCCTTCTAAGATGGTAAATGGTCTTTACTTACATGAGGTTGTAAGTCCAAGGACTCCAGGGCACTTTTAAAATGGAGTAGAAAAGAATAGAATTCCCCCTTATTGCCATTACAATGTCACACACACAGAGCAACAAAATATAGTTTGCATATAGCCAGAAGTGATATACAAGAAAAAAAATTTCAGTACCTTAACCCCTTTTCCATTGCATCACAAAAGCTGGGTTATTCAAAAGTAGGTACCTTTTGAATACAGATTTATCCATATATTTTCCTATGGAGGGGCTTTGGTTCCTCCACAGACCTTGGACTTTTATTTTTAACTTTCCTAGGGCTTGTTGAAAGACCAGGGTTGTATTCAGCAATATATCCTGGAGTATTTTCCTACAGCACTGTCTGAAGAAGGTAATTGGGCAAATGTTTTTCTTTTACCTTTGTCATAAATATATATTTGTAAATTGTTTTTAAGGTATGAAGTACTACTAAAAACTTTATCTCGATCATCAGTTGATTAAGAATTTGCCTGCTCTGAAATTTGTTTATTCTCAGGTTGTTGATGCTGTTGACCCAGTTTTAGTCTTTTAGACTTTAGTCTTTACTATATGTGATAGTTTTAGTCGCCAAAAACTCAAAAAGGTTTTAATTTAGTTTTTGTCAGTTTTATGTTACACTTCAACTGTTAACCTTTACAATTTTGAATAACAACCAGATTCTTTATCAGACTGACAGCTCGTGCCTAGATACTACAATTACTGGGTATAGAATGCTGCCGTGCAGTTCACATTTGCTGTTGGGCAAAAAACTTTTGTATTAAGGAATGACCTGCTTTATAGAAAAGTTTCTCCTCAAAATTAAAGTGAAAATAGCAGATCTAGTTCAACACATTCTATTGGTTAAAATAGCAGACAGACAAGCTGACAAAATGTATAATAAAGAAATGGTTTTAAACATATAAGGTTTCCATCATAAAGCCAACACTTCCTGATATACACTGAAAAAAGTGACATTTTGGTGCAGTAAACTCTATTAGAGTATTTGTCATAATTTCTACTCTGTATCTTTAAGCTTCAGTAAAAACTAGCAATTCTGATGTAATATTAAACCTTTTTTTATGTAATACATGAATTTTCGGGAATGAGTAAGTTTTACTTAGGTTTCTTTATACAATCTAAATGTTTAAATACATTTTGTGGAAAGAGTAAGTTTTACTTAGATTTCCTTATACTATTTAAATGTTTAATAGCAGTATGTACATAACCCTAAAAATACTACATTAATTTTACTGTAAAAATGTAAGGTTGTGAAACGCACGCAGGGCGCATGCGCACTGTAGCTCACAGCAGGACTGATTCTGCTCTGATTCCAGACGTTACAGGATCACACACACAGAGCAAGAGGTAGTCCCGACAACAGTTATTTTGGCAGTGTGCAACAGTACTGCAATCGCCTGCTCGCTGCTCATGGGACCGATATATGCCCTGAACTTTGCATACCCTCACACTTTGCACTACACTTTTGAAGTCTTCCAAAAACCTGGAGTTGGATGGATTCAAACTGTCAAAAGTAAACACCCTGAAGTTGAAGTTGGTTTCCTAAATGCAATTATGTCTTTGTCATCTTATGGTAAGAAAATGTGGCATATAATGCCAATTCTCATCCCAGAATTATGCACAAATTATAAATTATATCCCAAAAACATTGATCAATTTAGTTCAGGGATACCTCAGGAATATTCCAGTTCCTTAACTTAAAAATACATTTATTGAAGTAATCAATACAATAGAAGAAAAATGCCAAAACATCTTTTTAAGAAAAGTGTCAAAAATATCTGATATCCTAATCAAATTAAAAGACTTTTCCAATAAAAGAATATTTCAAAAATGATATCCGTGCATTGAGAACCAAATAGGTTAAATTTGCTATTCCAGCTAAATATTAAAAAGATTCATTTAAAAAAATGACAAAATGACATTTATCCTTCCAACCAAATATAAATTCACTGTACAAATTTCGTCTATGTGAGCAAGAAGAGGAATTAACTGTTTTATTTATTATTATTGTAAAACCCAAAGATTTTATCCTCACTTAATAACTTGTTAGTCTCTAAATCCTTAAAAATTAAATGTTTCTCCTCCTCCACTATGAAATTTGATATAATTTCTCAAGATAAACAAGTAAAATTTATAATTAATAATATAATTATTTTGGTTAAATTTTCCAAACCCAAATGTCATCTTGCCAAAACTTTCCCTACAATCATAGCATTTAAAAACGAAATAAACATACTTACTTTGTCCTTAAAGAAAATGTCTTCCACCAATGCTAAAAGACTCTATGCTTTTCTGTCTGAATGTCATTCTTAATTACCCATTATATCTTATATTCTTTATCTTTTTCAGTGTAGTGTTGTTCTTTGCTAATGTTTATATCTTTATTTTCCAGATATATTTTTTATACAACATTGTTTAGATGTACTCTATATCTCCCTTTTATATAATTACATTTGCGTTTATTTGTTCATGCTCCTGGTGGTTGTCAACATTATTTCACTTTGTATTCTCATGAGTGTTGTATTTGTTCACTTTACAATAATATATATATATATATATATATATATATATATATATATATATATATATATATAAAGAAACAGTAGTGAGAAGTTCGGTATTCATTCTTTTACTGCTTTGTGTTTCAACTGTTACGGTTGCTAGACAGAAGAGCATACGGGCATTGAAAGATGCTTATTAAATGAGCATATAGGCAAGGATACATAAACTGGGAAATGTAAAAGTGTGACCCTGAATTTTTTTTGGCATACTTAGTCAGTTATTAACATCTATTTAAGCAGATTTACATAATAAAGCAGTTAGGGGGTACATATAAAAAATTAGGGGTCTTTTTCAAATTTGCCCTTACTGTGGCCCTCCTGGTGTGGCACAGACAAGCAGAAGTACAAAGACTGCAATATAGAAGAGTCAGAGGAATGCGGACAGCAGGTGGGAAACATGAAGCAGAAGAAGGTGCATGTTCAGGAAGTAGAGTTTGAGAAGAAGAAATTGAGAAGGTTCCAGAGAAGACACAGAGAGATGGTGCGTAATGATGATGTGTACCCGCAGCGCTCACACTGAGAAACAACTGTGACCCAACACTAATAACACAAACAGACGTGTGCATATGTGGAGTCGTCTTGATGGATGATTCAATGAGGAGAAAACTGTGTATCTCTCTATGTCTAATTATATCCCAACCGCTTTTCTGGTAAATAATAATTTAAAGAGTTTTATAGATAATTTTCCCACACTGTTTTCTCCATTCTCAAATGAACAGGAACATAAGACGGTTACACATACAAATACAAGCGCACAGTATCACGTTAACATGCTACTCATCGTCACACTGCCTCTGGTCTGGCTGATGGCAGGCAAAGAAATAACCGTAATTTAATTAGGCCTAATAAAATGGCTGAGTGCAGCAATCAGCGGCACATCGCTGGGAAGGCAAACGCTAGCAGAATAAATCGACTGCACACGCATGTGTTTAAAATAATGGATAATAACATAATTACACACACGGCTCATCTTGCTGCTGCCAAACAATGCGGGTAGAATGCTAATGGACATTTGTGCAGCTTTAATTGTCTTATTCCTCTTCTTGCCCCATTATTTCTTCCATCATTTGCCCCACCTCTCTAGTTTCTCTTTCAGACTGATGACAACCAGAGCTGACAAATAAACAACCATAATTCTCTAATTCTTCAGCAGGCTAAAAAGGGACATTTGTTTTAATTACAGCGGAAATAAGACAGCAGTTATTAAACTGTTCATCTGTTTAGACAAATGAACTAGAAAATAAAGTAAAACAAATTAAATTGCTGGTAATCATGTAAGTAAAAATTATATTCAACAGTAATTTATTAGGAATTTAGCTGAGATAATCAATGGCAAACACAATATGATAATAGGCTTAATAATTTATTTTGGTTTAAGGTATTATTAGAAATTTGTAGTAAGCTTTCAAAGATTTTCTCTTACAGGATGATGCAGCCACTGCTGCCTTAAAGCCAGAAAATGCTTATCTTACCTCAGTGTTGCTATGTTCCTTTAACTGTCTGCACTTACATTTAGCCTGGTTCTACTGGTAGTTTCCTGGTGTTAAAAGGAAGTTTTCCCCTCCACTGTCACTGCATGCATGCTTTGCAGAGTAAACAGCACAATTTAAGCAAATGTCTACTGTTGCTACAGTAAATGCTCGTCCAGGAGGAGTCTGCAGTCTATGACTGACTAGATACTATAAGCTGTTTCATCTGATAGAAAAACATTAACCAAACTTTCTGAATGATTTGATTTAACAGACATTGCACAGTGCTTTGAAATGACATACAATCTGAATTGGTCCTTTATAAATAAACTTCATTAACATAAATTATAGTATGTTGCTCATTTATGTTTCCTCAGGGCCTCATCTTCAGAGGGTTTGTTTTTCAACATGCAAAGTGTTTGTAAATGAGAACAAACTCTTTGCGTATTGTGGAATCTAAGCAACTGAATGAAGAGGCACTAAGTAACATTTAGTGTTCTGTAATAAACCTTCTTTTAACTAAATGTGATGGTAATCTAAGTCTGTTTCAAATGATTGAGTGGTCTTTTATCTTTTAACCCAGGAGCAATCGGCTTTTCGTAGCAGTTTGAACAGCTCATTGATCCGTGTTTATATAGTACAGACCAAAAGTTTGGACACGCCTTCTCATTCAGTGTTTTTTTTTTCTTCATTTTCATGACTATGAGAATTGAAGATTCACACTGAAGGTATGAAAACTATGAATGAACACATGTCAAATTATATACTTAACAAAGAAGTGTGCAACAACTGAAAATATGTCTTATATTCTAGGTTCTTCAAAGTAGCCACCTTTTGCTTTGATTACTGCTTCGCACACTCTTGGCATTCTCTTGATGAGCTTTAAGAAGCAGTCACCTGAAATGGTCTTCCAACAGTCTTGAAGGAGTTCCCAGTGGTGCTTAGTGCTTGTTGGCCCTTTTGCTGTCACTCGGCGATTGGGGTCAGGTCCGGTGATTGTGGAGGCAAGGTCATCTGGCACAGCACCCTATTACTCTCCTTCTTGGTCAAATAGCCCTTACACAGCCTGGAGGTGTGTTTGGGGTCATTGTCCTGTTGAAAAATAAATGATGGTCCAACTAAACTCAAACTGGGTGGAACAACATGCTGCTGCAAGATGCTGTGGCAGCCATGCTGGTTCAGTATGCCTTCAATTTTCAATAAATCCCCAACAGTGTCACCAGCAAAGCACCCTCACACCGTCACACCTCCTCCTCCATGCTTCACAGTGGGAACCAGGCATGTAGAGTCCATCTGTTCACCTTTTCTGTTTCGCACAAAGACATGATGTTTGGGAACCAAAGATCTCAAATTTGGACACATCAGACCAAAGCACAGATTTCCACTGATCTAATGTCGGTTCCTTGTGTTTTTTTAGCCCTAGCAAGACTCTTCTGCTTTTTACCTGTTAGCAGTGGTTTCCTAGCAGCTATTCTACCATGAAGATTCACACAGTCTCCTCTTAACAGTTCTAGAGATCTCTCTGCTGCTGGATCTCTGTGTGGCATTGACCTGGTCTCTAATCTGTGCCTATGTTAACCTGTGATTTCTGAGTCTGGTGACTTGGATGAACTTATCCTCCACAGCAGAGGTGACTCTTGGTCGTTCTTTTCTGGGACGGTCCTCATGTGTGCCAGTTTCTTTGATGGTTTTTGCGACTGCACTTGGGGACACTTTAAAAGTTTTGCCAATTTTTCGGACTGACTGACTTTCATTCCTTGAAGTAATGATGGCCACTCCTTTTTCTTTACCTAGCTGCTTTTTTCTTGCCATAATACAAATTCTTACCGTATATTAAGTAGGACTATCAGCTGTGTTTCCACCTGACTTCTGCAAAACACAACTGATGGTCCCAACCCCATTTACAAGGCAAGAAATCCCACTTATTAAACCTGGTACACCTGTGAAGTGAAAAATTTCAGGTGACTACCTATTGAAGCTCATCAAGAGAATGCCAAAAGTGCGAATTATATAATTCTATATGCGTTAATTCATTTTTGATGTCTTCAGTGTGAATCTACAATTTTTATGGTCATGAAAATAAAGAAACTCTTTGAATGAGAGGGTGTGTCCAAACTTCATATATCCAGATGGTCATATCAGGACAAAAACACCACCAGTGTGAAGCACCACTGGAACACAATACATAGTGCTGCTTTAAAATGCCTTAATTTTGTTTTTTTTCCCTTCAATTATTGCACGAAATGTATTTTATATAAACTCTACCGACATAATTTTGTAAGTGTGCATCCCATCCCACTTTTATAAGTGTGCATCCCAAATTTGCATACATATATTTCATTATGAAATAATTTGTTTTCTATTCTCTGTCAAATTTGGTGCATGATTTCAGTTCTACATTTCTGTTTCAGTAAGTTTTTTATGTTAATGTATTCATCTTCACCATGAGATATTGACCATCATAACTATGTTTGTATGAAAATCTCATCTTTTCAGTAGTTTCTTCCTGTCAGTTGCCCTCTTCATCACTTTCTAACTTTTTATTTTCACTCCTCCTGTATCACTTTTTCTGTCCTTGAGCTGAAAATGGAGAGGTAGGCAGCAATGAGAAGACAGATATTGGTGAGACACTCTGTAACATCCTTTTGTGGGCATTCAGAGGAGTGTGCGTATGTGTTTGTGTGTTGATGAAAAACTCAGTGAGCTGATTCAAGGTTGCTGTTGCTTATGAAACTGGTGAACTATCTGGCAGATTTCAATGAACATAAATGAACATGTGAACAACAGAGAGGGAAGAAAGAGATGTGGAGGGGAAGCGGTTGCTAGGCAATATCAGTTTCCTTGATCTGTGCGTCTAGCTTTTACTACAAGAAACCAAAGGTGTTTTTACACCCCACTGAGCTTTATTGTATCTTCCTCACTAATTGGCAAATACACACTGTATCAGTTTTTTTTTTATATAGCAGTAGTAGCCATTTAGACACAAAATCATTGTAAAAACATATTTTTGTACTAATGAGGTTAGAATACACTTTAACCTGTTTCCAAAAGTTGTTTTTATCAGATGTTCATACAAAATATAGTTTTGGTTGGTGCTTTTACTATAATGCAGCATGTGAAACAAAACAGAACAGTTTGATTTAAAAGCCCTTCTTTTGAAGCAATTTAGGTAAACTTAGTAAGTTAGAATCATCATCTAATTTATCAACAAGGTAATTTAATTAAAGAAGTGTATGGATTTATCACACAAGCAGCGGCTATGTATCTATTTTTACACAAAAAAAAACTCAGTTTCTCAGAAAATTAAAATAACATTATAACTGATATACTGAAGTCTGTGACCAAGTCAAAATGTGCACAGCTAAGTATAAAATAGGTTATAGGTTTTTGTTTACTTTTTTTCAGAAATAGTTTTTTTCCATTGTTTCAAGTTGCACAGGACATATATAAAATTAAAGATACAAATATTTCATCCTCGTCTAATTATTTAAAAAACAACCTTAGTAACTCCTTTTCTACTGTAGGGATTTGGCTGGGGTTATGAAACACCTCAATGCACAGTTTTAAAAGAGTAATTCTCTTTCCCAGCTTTACACTTTTTCAAATAAAAGGTCCTGATCTGAAGAAAGGTGTCATGCCCACTGAACCTTTTGGAGGTGTTTTGTTTTGCTTATGCCCTCCCCCTCCTCTTTGTAGGGTGTGACTGGCAGGTACTGCTCCACAGTTATTTTCCATCTACCTGCTCTTTAACAGAGCTTTGATTGGAAAAACTACTTTGTTATGTTAGTTATTTAGAATTGCTCCTTATTCCTCGTGACAGCTCCCAATGGAATAGTCAACAGACCTGCTCTATGTCATTTACTTTGTAAACTACTACTATGTCGTCTAACACTGACTAGAACAGATCACATACCCCACCCCTCATCCATGCTCTCTTTGGGCTCGAAGAAACTTGGAGCGGAACTTGATGGATATAATGTGCATGTCATAGTTTCTTTTCACTGACTTTCACATATGGTCAGTAATAGTACAAACACCTACACGACCGGAGGATGTGTAATTACTGTGTTAGCACTTCCAGCATGTTGACCTGACCAGGTCCTGTGTAAAGATCTGTGCTTTACTAGGTTAAGCCTCCTCTAACCTCCTGCATTTATCCCCCTCGTGAGGTTATCTGGTGTCATTTTTGTTGGCCCCCAAGTCCCTTACCTGAGAAATTCCTCCCTGTAGACTCGCCGTAGCTTTCCTCCAGCTCTGAGTATTTACCTGTGAGAGGTCTAGTTCTCTCACTCTGCTGTTCCCACCGCATCTGCCTCTCATCATTCCAATGCACTCTAGATTCTCCACCATTTAAACAGAAAGCCAAAAAGAGTCACATCTAAGTCACAACTTGCACAAATCTCAGCTCAGTGAGTAACTCACCTCCTTCTAGAACTACCCTGTCAATTGTCTGCAGTAAGCTAATAGATGAATCTGTTGGATTTCCATAAGACCTCCTTAATACTTACTTCTAGTCAGAGCTGGTGAAAAATATTGTTGGTGGGGCTTATGTACATATATATTTATCTACCCAGTCTATATAAGAAATGAAATGAAAAGTGAAATGACAAACAAAATTGATCAGTAATGATTTATTGTCAGAAATATCCAGTTTCACTGAGAAAATAAATTAGCAATTTTCCATTGTACAATGATCCATGCTGAATGGAAGAGCATCAACTACAATAATTAACAACAATCATGGTATGAATCTATAAAAGTTATAAAAATCAAATTTGTGAAATGACTGAATGACACAATGCTATGTTTGTGTTTCTAAGTTAAGTCTAATGTGATGAATCATTGTCCAGTAAGAGATAGACTTCAACCTTTGAATCCAGTGATTCATCTGTAACCAGTGTTGTGGGAAAATCTCTGCTTGGCAAATAATAGCGTCACATACCTATCCCATTAGAAAGTGTAAGAATTCCCTTGTGTGTGTTTGAGTGTGAGTTATGCATCTCTTCCATAGAGGATCTTTGTGGAAAACCTAGGTAGTCTTCACAGGTGGAGCTCATCAGTCTCATCAGGGTGCTGGGCTTCAAAGAGCAGCAGAGCCTTCAGTCAGTGCTGGTTGAATTACTCCATACAGCTGTGCCTTGAGGACCGTGATTCGGATGTGCATTTCAATTGTAGACAAATGTCTTGGGTCGTGAGTAGCGAGGAAACAGGAAGCGATTTTTGTGGGGATGAAAGAAGGAAATAGTAAATTGGAAGAGAGAAAAGTCAAAAAATGAGAAAAAAATGGAAAAGGCAGAGATCAATTGAAGGGGAGTCCAGTTCAGAACAATCAAGTGATGAAAAAATAAAATAAAAAACTAAATGATTACAAAGTCATATCCAAACTAGTTGTTCAGGGAGACTCTTTTGCAGATTGCAATACAGTGCAGTTGACAAAAATGAAAAACATTTAGAAGTATAAGGGCTAAAATACTCTATAGTGGAGACAAGTTAATAAACGGCAGAGACAGCCCTCAACAAGGCAAAGCTATATACATCAACAAGATTTAGGGGAAAAGAGTTCAGTGGAGAACAAAAGGATTAGCAAGGGATTGTTGGAGGAGTTCCTCTAAAAGTAACTGACAAAGAGATTCTAGAAAACATAAGTGGTGCAAAGGT
Organism: Cyprinodon variegatus; assembly: GCF_000732505.1. Taxonomy (NCBI): domain Eukaryota; kingdom Metazoa; phylum Chordata; class Actinopteri; order Cyprinodontiformes; family Cyprinodontidae; genus Cyprinodon; species Cyprinodon variegatus. Next base: position 394,535 of record NW_015150769.1, on the reverse strand, counting down.
AAAAGAGGTGAAATGGTTAAAAACAACAAGAAATCGAGAAAGGTGTGACAGCTTATTTGTGTTGATTAAATTTAAAGAAGATATTGAGTAAAGTTTGCATTGGATATATGAGCTACAATGGGAAAATGTACAATCCTCCGCCTCTGAGATGTTTCAAATGCCAACAATTTGGTCATATAGAAGCAGTATGTAAGGGAAAACAATGTGGAAGGTGTGCTGGTGAGCATGAATATGGAAAGTGTGGGAAAGAAGTTCAAATTAAATGCTGTAACTGGTGGAGAACTTACTGCTGCTTATCACGGTTGTGAAGTGAGCAAAAGATCTGAAGAGATCAGGAAAGTAAAAATAGAGCTCGGAATAAGTTATGCTGAAGCTGCAAAAAGAATCCCATCCCACTCAGAAAGACCATAACCAACAATGGCCCAAATGAAAAGCGCAAAACCTCTGGAGGAGTGCCCCAAAATTGCAGAAGACTTATTGATCCTTAAGAAGAGGGATTTTGTACTTTTTATGGTGGAGGTAATCGATTGTACTGCTCGGACAACAAAGAAAACCAAAAAATCTAAATAATAGTGAAAGCTGAAGACAATTAGTAATTATAAGGACGAATTTGATTATCTATTTCATTATGTTGGGTTAAAACATACAGTTAAAAAAAATTTTTTTTTTCTGAGGGTGAGTCTTGTTTCCAGTTTCCTTGTTTAACTCCTTATCTGTTGGTGGTGGTAATGCACCTAAACTAGTCTGCCAACCACCATAAAACACTACCTGAAGAAGAAGAAGTCAGTGCTGGTTTCTTGTTGTTGTTTTGTTGCTTCATCATCTCTTGCTCCCCATGTTATCTGATTTTTTTAGTTCTCAGTATTTTTATTTTTTTTATTTTTGCCTTTCTTGCCTTGGACTATCAATCAAACCAGCATAACTAATCTCTGCCTTCTCATCTCTGCATTTGGGTCCTCAAAAACCCCCACTAACTTTGACAGAAGAATCCAGCCAACATGGATCTAGCAGAGCCACCAACCAATAAGGCAAGAGATTTTCTAAAACTCTTAAGCACACTTAACAAACTACCCTCAATCTGTCTACCTTGTAAGTGGGTGAGTGCTGCAAAAGAACAGACTTGTGATTTTTCCAGAACTTCAAACCTTTTTTCTTCAGGCAGGTTATATTGCAATAACTGAGCCGAACATACAGGATGCCTGCTCTCAACTCTTGTATTCAACTATTCATCCTAGTTAAATAAAATGAGATCGATGGATTTCATTCAGTCTGCACTTTATTTGTTATATCTTTGCAAAGAGTGAACAGTTCATCATACTGCCAAAAGAAATTACAGAAACTTTGGTTAACAGTATTGTGTTATGAATAAACCTTAGCAAAGAATCTGGCTTGTTTTGGGAAGAAGCTTTGTCTGGTCTACTAACACCCTCATGCAGAGAATTGTGTGGCCTTGCAGGTGAAACAGACTGAGTGAAAACTTTTATAGTGAGTAAATAGGATATATTAATATATGAAATAAGATACATTTTTATCTTCCGACCACAGGCCTCTCCAGCAGGTCAGTGTGATGCTGCCCCATCCTCTCCAGTTGGTCGGTCTGACGCCGCCATTCCCTCTCCAGCGTGTCAGTCTGTCAGTTTCCTAGGTGGTCTAAGCCACCACCTTCATGACTCTTGGCTGTCCCCACCTCTAAGGACTATTAAACATTCAACTAGCCCCATTCTCAAGATCAGATCACAACTTAAAGAATTAGAACTCTTTCAGTTTTCTTAAGGGGAGAATGCTTTTTTCCATTTTCTGTGTCTGAGGGGAATGAGCTGGAATACCGGTCAGTCATCATGGACTTTGTGGACTGGTGTGAGAGAAACCATCTGTCTCTGAACACCAGTAAGACCAAGGAGATGGTGATCGACTTCAGGAGAAGACCACCACCCCACCCCCCCATGAACATCTAGGGACAGGACATAGAAACTGTGGAGAGTTTCAAATACCTGGGTGTTCACGTCAATAATAAACTGGACTGGACTCATAACACTGACGCTCTGTATAAAAAGGGCCAGAGCCGCCTCCACCTCCTGAGGAGGCTGAGGGCCTTTGGAGTCAGCAGGCCCATCCTTAAAACCTTTTGTGACTCTGTGGTGGCCTCAGCCCTCCTCTACGCTGTTGTCTGCTGGGCCCCTGGCAGCTCAGAGCGGGACAGAAAGAGACTGAATAAGCTGGTGAGGAAGGCCACTTCTGTCCTGGGCTGTCCTCTGGACTCAGTAGAGGAAGTGGCTGAGAGGAGGATGCTGTCCAAACTCACATCCATCATGGACAACACCTCTCACCCCCTGCACCAGACTGTAGAGGAGCTGAGCAGCTCCTTTAGTGAGAGACTTAGACACCCTGTCTGTAAGAAGGAGCGCTACTGCAGGTCATTCATTCCTGCTGCCACCAGACTCTATAATATTGCACTTTAACCACAATAACTCCTGTAAAAACCACTGTGCAGCTATATTATAGTTTTTTTTATTTATTGACTGTGCAATATCCTGTGCAATATGTTGAATGTGCAATAGATGTGTATAGAATTAGTCATACCACTACCTCACCATTGTTCCTTACCTACTACACTTTAACGTTAAAGTAAATCCACCTGTATATAAGCCACATGTACATGTGTCACCTCAAACCTCTGTGCTACTACCTTGTATTTTTTTATTTATTTTTTTTTTATTTCTTTTTATTTTGTTTTTCATTGTGTACAATACATGTACACTTGCACCTTAATCCTTATTTATATTGATATACTGTATATACCTGTATATACTGTATATATATAAAAAAAACTGTTTTCTCACCCCTCGTGGGGT
>NW_015150769.1:386874-388181 GCF_000732505.1 Cyprinodon variegatus | reverse complement strand
CTAATCTAATCTAATCTAATCTAATCTAATCTAATCTAATCTAATCTAATCTAATCTATTCTAATTCTTCCACCTCCATAAGCTCCCTGCCAGGCAGCCGTTCCAGAGGCCCTTAGCAGGCCAGATCCCAAGTCAGAGCCCCTTAAGCAGGCCAGTCCCCAAGCCAAGGCCCTTAATCGAGCCAGTCCCCGAGCCAGAGTCCTCAAGTAGGCCAATTTCTGAGCTAGAGCTCCTTAGCGGATCAGTCCTCCCCTCTTCTCAGTCAGCTCCTCTAAGTGTCCCAGCTCCACAATCAAACCCTGTTAGTTTTCCCCCTCCAGAGTCAGAACATGTTGGTGTTCTCACTCCTCAGTCAAAACCTGTTGGTGTTCTCACTCCTCAGTCAGATTCTCCTAGCACTTCTCCTCACTCAGATCCTCCTCAGGCAGATCCTCCTTTGCAGCATGCTCTGTGCCGTCCAGAGACCCCCGAGCCCCATGATGGATCCTGTTGTAAAACAGCACACTGTGCAAGCTCCAAGGCAGTGAAAGCTCCAAGGCCCCTCAGAGGGCGACCCTCACCTCCAAGGCCTGTCATCAGACTGCACGTTATCTGGACTTTTTGGTTCTCAGTATATTAGTATTTTTGCCTTGGACTATCAATAAAAACAGCAAAACTCCTCTCTGTCTTCTCATTTCTGCATTTGGGTCCTCAAAACCTCCACCCAATTCTGACAGTGTTAAAAATAAAGTTTTTACTTTGATTTATCTTCAACAGCAAGCTAGAATTCTCAATAACTGTTTTCAACAGTTAAAATACTCCTTTTTCTTACAGTTTTTACTTTACAAGAAAATTCAAAGTATGGTGGTAAAACTGAAGTATATAAATAATTATTGGTGAACATAAAACTAAAGAACTAAAGTGTAGAATGTTTCTCCCTTAGTTCAGGAGGCACTTAGCCAAACAAAAAAAATCCTAAAGGGGGTTTAATGTTTTACAAAGTATTTAGTCAACCACTGCACAAGGTGGGCACGTAGGAGTGCTTACTGTACCTGCAGTGCCAAATGCAGTTGCCTGTCCTCCCCCAATATACTCTGCTTCTGGTGGATGAACTATGATTAGTTTTGGTCTGTTGTTTTAGAATTAATCGATTAATTTTATGCATTTCACAATATTCAGCCAGTGTACAGTAATCTAGGGTCACTAAATGCTTCATGTATACTACCATTCAAAAGTTTGGGGTCACCCCACCCCACCAGCACCAAAGCAACCCCAGACCATCACATTACCTCCACCATGCTTAACAGATGGCGTCAGGCATTCTTCCA
>NW_015150769.1:382652-386119 GCF_000732505.1 Cyprinodon variegatus | reverse complement strand
CAGACATTTGCAACTAGAATAGTCATTTACCACATTAGCAATGTATAGAGTGTATTTCTTTAAAGTTAAGACTAGTTTAAAGTTATCTTGCTTTTCCTTCAAAAATAAGGATATTTTAATGTGACCCCAAACTTTTGAACGGTAGTGTATATATTAGTACCCCTTCTATTATCTTAACTAAAACTAAACCACAATAATTAACACTAGCATGAGGTTTTGTTCTAACCCATACAAATTCAAATTTAAGCCAATTTTGTTTATGATAGAGAATTGGCCAAAGAAAGAAGACATATGCTACCTGTGTAACATATTTTATGAATGAACTGAAATACAGGCTTTTATAGGGCTTTGTTTGCTTGGCCTTTATTTTCTTATTATAGCCAACAGCTTAACTGGAGGGTCCATGCTTTTTTCTTCAGAACGACCCCATAGATTATCAGGGTAATTTTCTCCAAACTAGAAATAATTTGGGATTGAAGTACAAAAAAATTGTTTTAATCATTTTCATCTCCCTTTAAAAGATGTATCTGTGGCATAACTACCAGCATCACTCTACTCATTTTCAATGCATTGATAAAACAAAACCAGGTTAGGCTAGCTAGCTGCCACTTTTTTCTGGTCTTGACCACAACCATACAAAACATCCACCATTATAATGCGTTCACACAAAACGTGATTTTTGCAACACAAAAATCACTGCTGCTTCATTTTTGATGCTTGTACTCATATTTGACATGTTTTAAGTGAGAAAGTACACCTAAAAGCATAATCTGTGCAGTCAGTTTATCAATATTACGATCCTGCCCTAAAATATAATTTTTCTCTCTCGGAGGCGCACAGACCCCCATATAGGTAGACACCTCTTAGGGGTTTTCCTCTACTGTTTGTGCCAGCTTGAAGTAGATGTTGGCAATTTTCAGGTATGTGGTACAAACTGCAGGCACCAGAATAATAAAAGCAAACAAATTCTGCTGGCATGTTTCAACATCTTAAGTTAATTTAGGCATTAATAAACTTTTTCAGTGGAGTGACCATTGCTCTCTGCATCAACAGCTCTGTGTCCATCTCCCTGTCAGCTCCCAGATCAGCTTTTCTGATTCTGATTGGTTGATCTGACATGTCAAGCAGCAAAAATTAAATTTTTAGTTATTTAGATGCAGTGCCTCAAATGCTTAGAAGCTCATCAGGCGCTGCTTCAGTTGTTTAGATGCGTCAAGATGCGCTGCTCCTGCTTCTTGAGACGTGCAGCAGGACCTTCTCATGCGCCTTGCTGTGCTTCAACCATAGACTTTCTTTTTTGTCAGGGTGCAGGTCTATGCTTTCCTATTCTATTTTAAGTTGGTATAAGTGGCAATAACTACTGGAGGGCAGTTCTGAATTAACTTTGGAATTTAGAGGAACATTGACAAACATGATGTTTTTCATTTGCTGATTTTTAAAACACATTTCCAAGCTCTAAAATAATGGGATTAGAAGACGGCTGTATGTGTCTGTATGTCCATATGTGTCTCTGTAGCCAATGATGAACATAAATGATCTGTAGGTGTTAGATCCTCTGTATGTGACGTAGCCTCTCCTGAAAATTGTATACCTAAATTTTTCTCTCCCTATTTTATTCTGTGTTAAATGGAAGGCAGATGACCTCTGCTTTTAACCAGAAGTTTCTGAAATGTCCATGATTACATGATTGGCCTTTTTTAAATGGATCAGTTTGTCATCTGCTTTGAAACATTTGTAGTAAACTTTAACTTACCAGTTGTTTATATGGATTTTTTAACTCTTTTTCTGAAAATATTTCTTTCTACTTATGTGTTCCAGCTGTGTTCCCCTCAAGAAAACAGAAAACCCAATGTCACCATTAAATCTTTAAAACCCTCCTTAGAAACACACACTTGCTTTATTCCTTAGGTTTCCAATCAGTTTGCCTTACTTGCAGCAGTCTTTCGATCTCCTTCTCTAATCGCACCATCCTTCTTACATTTGTTTTTTTCCACCATCTATTCATCTCCCTCACGCCTCCTTTCTTCCTCTTCTCCCAGTTGGTTATTAATGGTTTTAATTTAGTAAGAGGGAAGACCTTCGTGCCCAAAGATGCGACCCCCCCATCCCCTAGTGTGTATTTGTGTGCATGAGAGGAAGGATAAAAGAACGAGGCCCCCTGCTCAGGTCTGTGGAACCAAACAGCAATAACACTCTGTCTTCTTTAACTGAGCTTCTCCTTCAAGGTATCCCTCATCCTTCTTCTGCGATTCTCTCGCTTGCTTTTCTATTTCATGTTCCTTGATTCGTCTTACTTTTTGTGTTACTTTAGGACTTTATTAGGTTTCAGAAAAATGTGCTGTCTCCACATTTACCTGTTGTGACCAGTAGCCCTTGGGGTTAGCGCTTCCCTGTGAGCTGTTTAGTTCAAAAGGTTGCTTGTTATTACTTGTGGTGCCATCTGTGTTGCATGGCAACCATCGATGCAGTCTTTGCAGCATGTATCCCAGAGGTCACTCGTCAAATAACATTTGGGGTGATAAGTATCATTTTTTTTCTCAAAAAAATTCATTTTACAGTATTTGCCATTTTTAATATTTTTTCTTACTCTTTTTACAGCAATAGTTGATCTTTTATTCTTATCATTTAGTTTACTACTCTTTCCATATTGGAGTAAAAAAAAAAAAACACAAATAAAATGTGGCTGTTGGGTCGCAATGTATTATGACATTTTCTGAAATTTAATAAAAATTGTTAGCTAGCTTATGACAAAACCAAGCAAAACAGATAAAACAAAAACAAACGACAGTTGTCTGAACAACAATTATGTGTGCGAAAACCCAAGATCTTAAGCAGATGTCAAAGATAACAATTTTTAAAATTGGAAAAAGTCCCAGTAATGTAACCTTTTCCTCACTGAATGATTGCAGAGAGGCAGATGGTTTAATCCGCACCAGTTTCCTCAATATCTTCCAGTCAGGCACAATAGAGAGCCTGACCTAGTTAGGGTGTTCAGTGACATTAGTATAACTGCACACTGGGAGAACCAAATTGCTGGCATTATTGGACCTTAGTGCAGCATTTAACACCATAGATCCTGTCATGTTAGTAAGAACGCTTTGGAAAATGGGTTGGCCTTAAAGTATTCAACTGGTTTAGATCCTATATGAAGGAGATAGACTTGTTTGTGTCAATGGTAACTTTATTTCACATATTACAAATATCATGTAGTGTTCCCCAAGGGTCCATCTTAGGGCACCTTCTATTCAATATATACATGTCCCCCTGACTAAGATTATAATATGCTAACAACAGCATAAGGTTTTTTTACATTAGGCCCCTGATTTTACGTTATTACATCATGTTCTACTCACCCATGTTAGTTTTGTGTCAATTTAAGCTGTTCTGAAGATATTCAGTTTTGTTTTATCCAAATAACGTCTTCCTATGGGCAACGACTTGAAGGCAAAAACTAATTTGTTCATAAT
>NW_015150769.1:378984-381955 GCF_000732505.1 Cyprinodon variegatus | reverse complement strand
GAACAAAGTATGTTTTCTCAAGCTTCTTGCATAATAATACTAACTTGTATAAACTTACAATTTGTTGCCATTTTAAGCTGAAAAAGCTCTGTAGGTCAAAAAAACCCCTCTCCTAACTTTTACCTAAGCATCGAAATAGCTGCTGGTTAATATTCACTGTGTGCTGCTGTGCGTCTCTCCTCCAATTACGTAGCTACTCTGCACACAGTGAAATGCGACCGCAAATCAGGTGTCTCAAAGTGACAGAGCCGATGATGTTACACTGAGAGGCGGGACATGGGAGCAGCGGGAGAGAAGAAAAAAAACACAGACTCAAACCGCTCTGAACACAGATAGCTGCACCAACCTCTGTTACCTTTGGCTAAAGTAAATAAGCGGAAAGGCGATAAAAAAACGGAAATTATTGATGGGGAGTGTCCCCAAAGGCCAAAGTTGGTGCGGACACGTCCACACCAGTCCTTCCGAAGTGCCTATGTTCCATGTCAGTTCAAACCTGGAGCTGAGGCTTGACCCGACACCACTTGGGTTGCATGGCAAACTCCCTAGGCCACTATGGCTCACTTCAAATGTAGAATGATTAACCCTCCCCTGTAGGTTAGTGCTGCCTGCATCTGCAAATTTTAGTCATTAAGTCATTCTTGTCTACTGTAAAGTCTGATGAGAAAAATACAAGCATGACAATGCAGGGGTTTGGATCACTAACTCAGTATGACATTTTTCCTCTTAATCAGTTGGAAATCTTTTTTAGGTTTTCTTTCCCTTCCTAGCTCACCACACCTTTCCATGTACCTTATCCTAGTTAGTTCTTCCTTTTTTCCCTTTTGCCAATTACTCCAGCTGAAATCATGTACTGTGAGATGACCACACAGGTCTCAGATCTTTGTCACCGCTTCACCAATCCCCAACCAGGCACAACCCATCCCCGAGAGTACCCCAAGCATACATAGAGGAGCTCAGCATTAATACTTTACTAATATGACAGTTGGAGATGATGTGATTTGATGTGTGTGTATGCATGTATGTGTGACGTGCACCCATCACTTTTAATGAGGGCATACGAGACATATGGAAAGAAACAGGGAGGCAGAGCATTTTTCCACAGCCTTTTTATTTTCTTTTTGTGAGTGCAAGTGTTGGCTTGCATATGTGTGGAACAACAGTGACGCGTTATAAAAAAAATTTGTGTGTGTTTGAGAGAGAGAGAGAGAGATGGAGATCAAAAAGACAGATGGGTAAAGTCAAGCATTTCATAACTGTGAGCTGAAACTTCTGTTCTCATCTATTTGCAGCCTTATTTACAGTAACGGTACATGAGAAGCATTAAGCGAGTTATTGCAAGTTATCTGTACACACTCAGAGACACAACTGAACACACAATGGTTCCCTTCTGGCAAAAATGTGTAAAAACCTTTAAAATTATAATTTTTGTGTGTTGTTGTTGCAGCTTTTGTATACGTTTACTAGCTTATCAACATATTAAATAACTAGAACTTTGAGTTATAGTTACTTATTAGGTTATCCAAATAGAGGGTAAAACCAACTGATGGCTGCTCAATTGCGCAGTGACAAGCACTTACACAAAGGATTGGAATTCTGTTTAAAATCCAGTCGCCTTCACCAATTTAATAATTGAATCTATGACTATCAGCAAAGTTATTAATCACCAACCAATCTGTTAATTCAAATGTTACTAAAAGGAGAGTGGATCTCATCTAAGTGATAATTGTTCAGTGAATAAAATAACCACAAAAGACCAAATTGTGCTGAGACTGCTGAGCAGGAACAAAAAGAGAGAGGAGCAGGAAGTTTAAGCCATCCACTCCATCAATTATGGGCAATGTAAGATTTTTAGGATACAAGTTAGAAGAACTCCAAGCCCTAGAAAAGAACCTGCCAGACTGTTGGCTGCGCAGCATTATGTGCATCAGCGATACTCATACTTATATCCTGGACTCCGGCGTCTCCTTGCCAGGCTTTCTAACCACATCATCAGACAGAGATTTAAAGAAGACTGTAACTCAAGGGAGGTGGGGTTTGCACTGCCTGTGACAAACAGATGGTGTCATCCAGGACATGTTGCTGGGAAGATGTGTCACTGCAGCTGAGATATTGAAATGTTGGTAGTCGGTTATAATTTACCAAAAATGTTACCCTGTGTTGTGTTGGTAATTCTTGACATTCTTCTTTCTGCTGTTGCCTACAATGGGCTTGATCTAATCAGTTCTTTTTTTTGTATGTCAAAATTCTGCTAAAAGTCCACACATGTAATAAAAACTCAATTGAGCAGTTTTTTTTAAAAAACATGCATGTAAACTACTACCCATGAACATTTTGAATGTTGTATGAGTGCAGATGTAATACTATGAGGCTCCAAATATATCACAACCATGACTGTATGCTCCTTCTCTGCACTTGTTTTTTTTTGTATTAATCAATCAATCAATCAATTAACCTTTATCGTCAACTACAGTTTACATTTCAATCGATATATCAGTTTCAGTAAAAACTATTCATCAGAGATGGGGAACGGATTTACTGAGGCTATGCATGCTGCAGAACGCTGCCTTTGGCGTGTTCTTATGGCTTGCCAGGTTCCCACCGGTTACCTGGCTTCCCAGGTCCCAGGCGGTTACCTATAGCGCTGCCTTTATCTCTGTGGAAAGATAAGAGCCACATTGGGGAAGAGAGGGTAAAAAAAGCATATCAGAAACTTTATCCTTGACAGGATACAGTTTGAGATATCAAAAAAACCTCAGCACAAGAAAAGCACATGTAAACACGAGACAGACATTTCAGCAGAGGCTCACATCAGAGGTGGAGTTACATTAAGTCAATCTGACATTTCAAATAATTCACAATCAATCAAACTTCTTTATTGTCAACTACAATTTAGATAGCAGATGAAATTTGAGTTTCAGTACAAGTTAATCGGGGAAAGGATTGACTGAGGCCATGCGTGCCACAGAACGGT
>NW_015150769.1:372939-377333 GCF_000732505.1 Cyprinodon variegatus | reverse complement strand
AAAGATTGGAAACACTAACTCTGCTTCAGTTTTCTTTCCCTTTTGGACACAGCAACCATAAGTCTGTGTCATGAAGGGAAAGAAAACTGAAGCAGAGTTAGTGTTTCCAATCTTTATTGTATATAAGGAGTTCGAGCATCTGTACTACAGTAAGTAAAGCTTCTCATAAAAATGTTTATTGCATTTGTGCACTATTGACAGAATCTTGGTACCATATTTTTGCCAAGCTACAGACACTTTATTAGAAACAACCTGCATTAAAATAACAGGATGGTCACAGGAAGCTAAAAAAGACCCGCAAGGTTGCTTTGAGGCTACAAACTTGGCTGCACTGTGTCAGATATAAGGGGTTATTGTGGAGGATTTTCTCAAATTTTGTAAAAAACCTGCCCTTTCTACTTAAAAAAAATAATTATTGTGTTTGAGAGCATATACGAGCCCATTTCTCCTTGTGCTCGCTCTGTTTAAAAGTTGCTGTTCTTATAGCTCATACAGGCTTACTGTGTCTGGACGTGCCCCTAAATCCCTCAATCACTATGTAGAGCAGGGACATTATAGTGAACTCAGTCAATTTACAGTTCGGACAGATGATAATTTTCCCGTTGGTCCAGTGCACGGTGCCTGCGCCATCTTTGTTCTTAGTCACCGCTGTCAGGTAGCGGGAGCCTACCTGCGGCAGCTCTGACAGTAAATCCCATAATGCTTTCCGAGGAGAGCTCTCCTGTCAAAGCATTCCGGGATATACTGTATCTGACTCTTCTGAGGCCTTTCTTTTCTTCTTGTACACTTCCTAGACACATTTTCCCTTATGATCCTCTGCGATTTTCAAAGAATCACAGTGAGAAAGTCTCAACCTGTAGCTGACCACATTTATACTCCTGAATGTGGGCATGTGCAAAAAGAAGATCGCTAACCTCTCTGCAGCTTCTCTAGTGTTACCCACTCATTACTCCATCCACACAGTGTTTTGCCCACGACCAAAATCGAAAAAAAAAAAATAGAAAAGATTCCCAAAGGAGTAAATCATGATAATCTAATACAATTAAAATAACTCCAATTGACGAAAAAGTTAAAACGCTTAAATGTGGTTTATTTAACATCTTTCTTCAAAAAGTCTGCTAGTTAATGACTAAATTTGTGATAATCACATTGATTTATGTTGTTTTACAAAATCTTGGCTGCAGCAAGAGGCTTATGTGAGCATAAATGAGGCAATGCCTTCTAGTTATTTAAATGTTCATATTCCCAGAAATTCTGGGCAAGGAGGAGGAGCAGCAACAATCTTTCAGTCTGACTTACTGATTACTCCAAAGGTAGTTAATAATTACAACTCTTTTGAACTTTTAACCATAAGTTTCCCTCATCCAAATTGTAAAGCAAGAATACTTCAACCCTGTCCTTTCTAACCACTTTTTAATAACCTTCAGGATTACTTTAACAGAATTCTTATCCACCAAAAGGTTTCACTTTAGCAGATCATTATCACATAGTGCAGTTATACATTTTAAAGACTCTGTTTCACTTTGTCTCTCTTCCGTGTTGCTGAGCAGCGCTGCAGAGGGCAAAGGTTTAGTTTATTCGTCTTCACTGGTTGATGAATTTGTTGATGGGATTGCTAGTTCTCTGTGTACTGCCTTAGTCAATGCAGCCTTTTTTGAAAAAAATAAAACTATAAAAATAGAAAGCTGGCTCCCTGGTTTAATGCAGAGCTACGCACTTTGAAGCAAAATGCTAGGAAACTGGAGAGAAAATCGCACTCCACAGGCCTGTGGGAATCCTTCTTAGTCTGGAAAAATTGTTTACTGCTGTATAAGACGACCCTTTGTAAAGCAAGAGCAGCATATTTCTCCTCATTAATAAAGGAGAATAAAAATAATCTTAGATTTATTTTTAATACAGTTGCCAAACTCACCCAGAGCCATAGCTCTGTTGAACCATCCATCCCACCTGCTCTTAGCAGTACTGATTTTATGGGATTCTTTCTAAATAGGATTGATCTTAATAAAAATAAGATCATTAGCACTCCACTAACTACGATTGGTTTATCTCTGGAAGGTGGGGCAGCATCTGAGGTAGCCATAGACTCTTAACTGGGTTTAAACTGCTTTGATCCAGTCAAACTGTCAGAGTTAGCATAACTATTGTCTTCATCTAAGACTTCAGGTTGGATGTTAGATCCAGTTCCAACCAGGTTATTTAAGGATGTATTCCCTTTGATCTCGTCCCCATTTTAGATGTGATTAATCTATTCCTGTTACAGGGATATGAACAAAGGTTTTTAAGGTTGCTAAAATTAAACCTTTACTTAAGAAACTGTATATTGACCCAGATGACTTGGTCAATTATAGACCTATATCCAATCTACCTTTCTTATCTAAAATTCTTGAGAAAGTAGTTGCCAAACAATTGTGTGATCACTTACACAATAATGAACTTATGAANACCATAAGTTTCCCTCATCCAAATTGTAAAGCAAGAATACTTCAACCCTGTCCTTTCTAACCACTTTTTAATAACCTTCAGGATTACTTTAACAGATTTCTTATCCACCAAAAGGTTTCACTTTAGCAGATCATTATCACATAGTGCAGTTATACATTTTAAAGACTCTGTTTCACTTTGTCTCTCTTCCGTGTTGCTGAGCAGCGCTGCAGAGGGCAAAGGTTTAGTTTATTCGTCTTCACTGGTTGATGAATTTGTTGATGGGATTGCTAGTTCTCTGTGTACTGCCTTAGTCAATGCAGCCTTTTTTGAAAAAAATAAAACTATAAAAATAGAAAGCTGGCTCCCTGGTTTAATGCAGAGCTACGCACTTTGAAGCAAAATGCTAGGAAACTGGAGAGAAAATCGCACTCCACAGGCCTGTGGGAATCCTTCTTAGTCTGGAAAAATTGTTTACTGCTGTATAAGACGACCCTTTGTAAAGCAAGAGCAGCATATTTCTCCTCATTAATAAAGGAGAATAAAAATAATCTTAGATTTATTTTTAATACAGTTGCCAAACTCACCCAGAGCCATAGCTCTGTTGAACCATCCATCCCACCTGCTCTTAGCAGTACTGATTTTATGGGATTCTTTCTAAATAGGATTGATCTTAATAAAAATAAGATCATTAGCACTCCACTAACTACGATTGGTTTATCTCTGGAAGGTGGGGCAGCATCTGAGGTAGCCATAGACTCTTAACTGGGTTTAAACTGCTTTGATCCAGTCAAACTGTCAGAGTTAGCATAACTATTGTCTTCATCTAAGACTTCAGGTTGGATGTTAGATCCAGTTCCAACCAGGTTATTTAAGGATGTATTCCCTTTGATCTCGTCCCCATTTTAGATGTGATTAATCTATTCCTGTTACAGGGATATGAACAAAGGTTTTTAAGGTTGCTAAAATTAAACCTTTACTTAAGAAACTGTATATTGACCCAGATGACTTGGTCAATTATAGACCTATATCCAATCTACCTTTCTTATCTAAAATTCTTGAGAAAGTAGTTGCCAAACAATTGTGTGATCACTTACACAATAATGAACTTATGAAGAGTTTCAGTCTAGCTATAGAGCTCATCATAGCACTAAAACAGCTCTGGTGAAAGTGGCTAATGATATTATCATGGCCTCTGATAATGGACTTCTGCACTTGTCCAGTTGGATCTCAGTGCTGCATTTGATACAGTTGATCATAACAGTCCTTTAGAGAGACTTGAATATTTTTTTAATAATTAAAGGAACAGCACAAGACTAGTTTAAATCTTATCTATCTGAACAATTTCAGTTTGTTCATGTTAATGACAAATCTTCCTCATGCCCAAGGGTTTCCTTTGGATTACCACAGGGATCAGTGCTAGGAATGCTAGGAATTCTCTGTACAAATATATGCTCCCAATCAATATAATTATCAGACAGCATGGGTTTACTTTCCACTATTCTGCTGATGATACTCATCTATATCTGTCTATACATCCAGATGAAGCTAAGCCATTACATAGATTACAGGTATGTCTTCAAGACATAAACACCTGGATGACTCTTAACTCTCTGCTTCTTAATGCAGACAAAACAGAAGTTATAGTCTTTGGACCAGAGTCTTTGAAAAATAAGATGATTAGTCAATCATTTCGATGGGATTAAACTGATTTCAAATAATAAAAAATATTGCAAAAATTAGAAATATCCTGTCCAGAGGTGATGCTGAGAAACTAGTCAATGCATTTGTTACTTCAACGCTGGACTATTGTAATTCTTTACTATCAGGAAGTCCGAAAAAAACAACAACCTGTATTTAAAAGCCTTCAGCTGATCCAAAATGCTGCAGCCAGAGTTCTGATGAAAATTATAAGAGGGATCATATCTCTCCTATTCTGAATTCTCTTCATTGGCTTCCTGTTAAATCAAGAA
>NW_015150769.1:360096-370353 GCF_000732505.1 Cyprinodon variegatus | reverse complement strand
TCTGCTGGATGTTTCTTCCTGTTAAAAGGGAGTTTATACTCTCCAATGACACTACAAGCAAGCTTAGTGTAAGGGATTGACTTTGAGTCAATGAGTCAATACAATCAACTTGTTCTCCTTAGATAGAAAACTTTGAATCAATTTGAATCAATTCCTGTATGATCTGGTTGAACAGTAAAGTGCCTTGAGATAACATGTGTTATGAATTGGAGCTGTATAAATAAACCAAATTTAATTTAATTTAATTTGGTTTATTTCTGTTTTCAGGTATTGTGTTCCGCGCCTAGGTTGCGGAGTCATAGTGGCCAAAAAGTAGTTCTAATTGATATCAAGGTCCAACAAAGCTGCAGAAATTTTTTAAATTGTTAAAAATGTAATTGATCAACACTACCAAAACATGTTTTCTCCAGTACAGTAAGTTGGCTGTTTCTCATTGCAGGAGGCTCAGTGACAGTAGTGACAGTGTCGCATCCCAGCTGCACACCGTGAATGTTTCACAAAATTTCATATCCAAAACCTGAATTATCCCTTTAAGTTATGATGTGTTCAGCTGAGATAAGTGGTAAGAAAATGCTTATGTACGGCTGCTCGGCATTTTGTTTATCTGCTTTTGTTTGCTTAATCCATTACTCTGTGATCAACCTTGTGGTTTCTTGCAGACTTGATTTAACTTGATTATTTTCACATGACCTGAGATAGCTGCACCTGTAGACCCTTGTTTGGTGTTTGTAGAATGGATAGGGTCAGGATCCATTCCTCATGCTAGGTCGAGGTTAACTTTATTTCATGTCTATGATTTTTGAATTAAGTTTTTGTTCCAAAGGGGTCCAGGTTTTTTGGTATTTTTTTGTTACTGCAATCGAAGTGATGGAGTTCAACAAAACAGAACAAATGTTTTCTAAGACGGCTTAGAAAGAAGACGAAGGGACTGCTATAAATAAAAGCATGATAAAAGCTGAAACAGTAAAGATGTAACACAATAAGGGTGTTTTAATGGACACCATGGGCACAGAGGAACAACCACAAATGAGAGACTGAGAAAGAAAAAAGGAGAGTGATAGAAGTGGCCAGTCTGAAGGCCAGATGCTGAAACAAAATTAGAGTCTATGGGGAAACTAAATGTCATTGTGTGAGTGTGCGCATGCATGTGAGAGTGTGTATGTTTTGAAGGAATTTGTTCCTCTATCAGTGGACTTGTGAGCCCTAAACTCCTCTTACCCCTGCAGACAGACACCCGCTCCCACCTCATTAGCAGCAGGACATGACATTTCAGGACCATTCTGGCCGGCCGATGGCAGAAGAGGAGGAGGGAGCAGACAGAATCTTTAATAATTCCATGTTTTGATCAGGTTCAGACTCTCCTGCTGTTAGAAGGGTTGGAAGAGAAAGCCCCTCTTAACCAAATACAAATAAAAATGAAAAAATGTCCTCATCTGCTCAACATTGCATAGCTCAACAAAAAACACAACATACTTTTAAAAGACAGAAACAATCATAGTTTATCTATCAGCTTTCAATTTCTTTTCATGTTTTTGCTGGTTTTGTAACATTACATGTTTTTAACAACAGTTTTGTTTATTTATAAATAACCTAAAAACAAATGAACTGAACAAGTGAACTGAAATGTAAGTCTGAACTGATATCCAATTTATTTCAGCAGCTATGTGAACATCTGCATTGAGTCAGGTCGGACATAAGGCAGACGTGTCAGTCAGATAGAAGTAGTGCTTTACTTTGTGACAGCATACGTGTTGTCTCACTACAGTGCACGGTGGAAAACTTCTCACAAGGAATGATTGTTTATATTTAATGTGACACTGATACATGTTTATATATGACCTTGTGCGACGTATAATGCTGTTCTACTCGTGCACAAGTTTCTGTCCATGCCCTCGCTCGTGGACGGCTGTGATCTCAAAGGTGCCTCAGTGCTCAGCCTGATTTTCTCCTCATGTGAAGCAAAATGTGTTTTGACTGGTTGGGCAGAGACATACCTCTGAGGAATGCGAGTGCTTTTTCAGGAAGAAATGCTGGGTAACCTACTTAACCCACATACTGCAAATATTGCAGAGATATCCGTCACAATTCGACAACAAGCCATTGTCTTCACCTATAAGATAAAGTCAGTCAAAGTCTTCCTTAAAACCAGTCAGGTGGAGGCTCACCTCTCAGTCTTTCGCCCTGAAGCTGCAGTTCCTTGTGCATGTGGGATATGTTTGCATGATAGTTGATGAACTCATGCGCAATAATAGTTAAATATACTTGCGCATATGTTTATTTTGCACTCTGAAGTTTTGACATAAATGTCAAAAAACATCCGGAATCACTAAAGGGACTTGGCAGATGGTCTTTGCATTAGGGATCAAATCTGACATTACCTGCTTCTGACACTGAGGTGCTTTTTAGTGCATGGGGCGCTGCATGATATGGAGAAAAAACAGGTGCAAATGCAGTGAAAGACATAAAAATGATGTAATGCTTGATGCAAAAAACAAAATGACAAACACACACATAACACCAAAACATTGCAAATGCTAGAATAACAAAAATCAGACAACTTATTTATTTTCATTTCAGTATGTATATATATATATATATATATATATATATATATATATATATATATATATATATATATATATATATATATATAGCACAAATTCACACAACAGTTCATCGTATAGCACTTTACTAAAACAATATCAGACCGAAGTAAAATGAAAAAGCTGCTATTCCCAAAAACAGCAGGTGAAGAGAGTTGCATCTGAGGTGCATAAAATCAATGTTATGTACACATCTGCTCTTAGTGGTACAGTTTTCCACCATTTACAAGTAGTTTGTTTACCAACAATTATACACTTGCATTTTGAACATTTAAAATATTTCTAAATCTGTGCATCACCCATTCATTAGTTTTTCAAATTAAAACCATAGTGATTATTCTAATGCGTACAAATTTGTTTTATTCTTAGCAGTTTTGCAGAAGCATGCTGCAATAATTCAAGATCTTCAAAAGGTCAATAGATCTCCTTCAAATTTACATGGAAGGTTTTGACAGTCAGTTGCAGTTTACTTTATCAGGTTAGAAATATGAATGTATTTTCAAAATGAAAACTGATTTTTTTTTATAGTTTTTGCAACCTTTTGTTGAAAAGTATGCAGATCTTTTAACACAAATACACGTAAGCATCTGCAGAGCTGCTGGTGCTGGCTGGAACCCAGCTGCTGGTTAATTACTGTGTTAATGTCAGTAAGCTGATTGGTCGATCAGGTCATTTGAAGTTTATCAGAAAATCCTGCAAGGCTCTATGAGTCACTCTTTCAACTCAGATTTTGTTCTTCTCGGTTTATGAATACATCCATACATCTGAGATTTGAAAAAATGCCAGAACTATTCATAATACCATGACCTTTTCACATCTGTTCATAATGAATTTAGTTTTATTGTCATTTTGTATACACAGATTCAGCTTTCAGACAGTAAATGAGCAGCAGCTTAGCAGTGAAATGAACATTTCACTTTTGCAGGCTTAAGTAGTTTGTTGTAGAACATTAAAGAATAATTAGCATAATGAAGACCAAATCAAAGCCTCCCTTCAACTTTTCAACCTTTTGCCACATTTCAGGCCTCAAACATTTATATATAAAATTTAATTTTTCAATCATGAAGTGGAATGAAATTGATTGGATTTTAACTGTTTCAGCTAATAAAAAGCAGAAAATTTGGGTGTAAAACACTATTCAGCTCCGGTGAGTTAATGGTTTGTAACGACACCTTTTGCTGAGATTACAGCTCCAAGTTGTATGAGATATTTCTCTATCAGTTTTGCACATCAAGAGACTCCATTTTTTCCTCATTGTTGCTTTCAAAAAAGCTCTAGCTCAGTTAGGTTGGATCAAGAGCATTTGTAATCAGTTTTCACTTCTTTCCACAGACTCTCAAATAGATTCAGATCTGAACTTTGCCTTGGCCCTTCTAATGCCTGAATATGTTTTTTTGTGAACTATTCCATTGTGGATGTTGCTTTACGCTTTGGATCAATGTCTTGTAAAAAAAAAAAAAAAAAAAAAATCTCTTTCCACAAGTTTTCTTCCAGAATCGTCTTGTATTTGGCTCCATCCATCTTCCCATCAATAGTAACTGTCGTCCCTGTCCCTACTGAAGAAAAGAAGGCCCGAATCATGATGCTGCCACCACCATGTTTGACAGTGGGGATGGTGTGTTCAGGGTTATGAGCTGTGTTGCTTTTACACCAAACTTTATGTTTTGCCAAAAAGTTTGATTTTGCTGTTTCCCCCAGGTGGCTTGTGGGAAACTTCAAAATAGACTTTATAAGGACACTTTAATGATATTGCTTCCTTCCAATGGCGTAAATAACAGTAAGCAGAGACAGCATTTGTTTATGGGCTCACAACCTCTTAGGGGCCCTATCACTGATACCGATAGGCCCCCTATGCAATTGTAGACTAGAACGTCTCTTTGTAGATATAATGCTGCAAAAAATTCCTCTTAAAACCACCTGATACTGAAGTGACCAATCGTACCGGACTGTATTTATACTGAAACACATGCCAGATTTCAACATGATGGTGAGCCATTTAAACACGACACGAATAGCAAAGCAGACAGTAATACTTTTAATTACTATGTTAAAAACTGTGTATAGTTCATTAGACGGTTGGCAAAAAATACACTCTCATGTAATATGTTTCAAACTGCAATAAAGATCTTAAAAGAACAAGGTGTTGGAGTATTTTCTTTTTTACAGTACGACTTAGAATTTTGGGTAACCCATTTATGGAACTTTCACCATATCCTGAACCGTTATCAGATGTTGTAGTTCATATGGGGCCCACCCAGATAATGTTGCTTACTCGCCTATTATTGTGTTGTAACGCCATTGCTTCCATAAGGGCCAGAATTGTCCAGTCTCTGCAGGTCATCCAGAGGGAACATGAGCCTCTTCGCTGCATCTCTGACCAGTCTTCTCCTTGTTTGAGATTATACTTTAAATGAACTTCCAGGTCTTTGTAGATTCACAGTGGTCTGATTTACCCTTCCATTTCAATATTACTACTTGCACAGAGCTCCTTGGGATGTTTAAAGGGGGGATGCATAGTGAGCAAGGTATCTGCTTTGGCTAGCACTAAGCCAAGCGTTGAAATGACCGCAGGTGCCGAGGGGGTTTTCGTGAGTCTCTTTCCCACTGAAAATACCAGGTTATTTTCAAACATGGGTGGACCTGCCAACAGTCGGTATTTGGATCCCTTCACATTGGCAAAAATAGCTCCCCCCGCCGCTGTGTGCCTTGCAGAGTTATTGTTGATGCTGTCAACAGTGCCACAGGTATCAGGAAAGTAAACATTGGAAAGAAATATATAGGGCAGCCAGGGTGTAGTAAGTGGGCTTTGATCTGCACGAATCTCACTTACCAGTGCTGCTGTCATGTTCTTGATGATAGGCCTAATTACTAATTTCATTCATCTGCTTATCTCAACCCAGTTCTCATTACTGTTCATCTGATCGATGAACGCCCCTCTCAAACCACCTATCTTCTTAAGAGGTGGGGCGTGAAGGAAGTCATCTATGTTAAGAGAGAAAAAACAACTTTAAACAGAGGTGGTGGACTCAGATTCCAGCTTCCAAAAACTTTTCAAAACAATTCAGTTATAGAGATGATCCCTTCCAGGTATCACCACAACCCCCACCCCATCACAGAGGAACAAAGTACCTCCTCTCTCTAGCCAGGTGTACAATCCCTTCTTTAATGACTGACCATTCACAATCATAGACAGGTTTCAGGTATTACAGAAGACAATCCCAACTTTAACGATAATCCCCCCTTCAACGACCAACCTTCAGAATCATAGACAGGTTTCAGATATTACAGGCTAATGATGGAACCAAACGACCCACTTGTCTGTTTCAATTTGTATGTTTCCAAGCAATACAAGGCCTTGTCTATATAAAGCCTCAAACTCACTGTGGATCCAGTCATTTGAATTGAGAAAGTTTCCTAGAGGGGCAGCGAAACGTCTTCAAACCTTGGAAACCAAGTCCAGTGGATTGTTTTTTAAACTTTTACGGAATGACTATGACCTGGATGACTGAGAATCTTCATCAGCATACCTAAGAACTCAAATACACTGAAAAATAACTATAACAAAAAATGAAAATAATACAATGAAAACTCAAAGAGAAAAAACAGAACCAAAACCAGGACAGATATAAGCTGCACCGTGGGCAACAGCCTTTAACTCTGCTGTACCTATCGACTATGGACTGCTCTCCCTGACAAATTAAGGACTGTTGAACACTAAAAACATTAATTGTTTAAGTCTGGTATTTCAAGTTTTCTTATGTTTTGTGCTTAACACTTTGAGATTTTGAGATGTATATTATAAAAATAGACATTGGGGGTACCGGCAATGATATAAATACTGGTCTAGGGGCTCAATAAAGCACTCAGATGCATTTTGTAAGCCATTCCTAAATTGACTGGTACAGACACAAATACTGTAAGACTTTTGAGTCTTTACTGATAACAATGTGGACTTCAATATTTATTTGGAGAGCAGTAACGACCAACCACCTGAGATCAAGGTGAGCCTGGGGCATTAGGATTTTATCTCTACATAGAAGGGTCTAAGGTCTGAACCACAAACTCTACTTTCAGGCTCCCTTGTGACTGTATCCAATTCAATTTAGTTTATTTATATAGCGCTAATTCACAACACGTCATCTTAAGGCACTTTACAATTCAACCGGATCATACAGTCAAATTGATTCTTTCTAAGGAAAACCAGTTGATGTATTGACCAATTGACTCAAAGGCAATCCCTCACACTAAGCATGCTTGTAGCAACAGTGGGGAGGAAAAACTCCCTTTTAATACGAAGGAATTTCTAGCAGACACCTCAAGCAGAACCAGACTTAGTGTGACCAAGGCTGACATACAGGAAGAAGCAGAGATACAAAAAGCAACTGTCAACCAGCTCCACAGAAGGCTCCGTCTAGGAAACACACAGCCAGGCAGACAAGCTCGGTGCCAGCTCCTATGTCAGAGGACATCCAATTACCATTATTGGGTCTGACCTTGTCTATTGTTTAAGCCATGAACGCTCTCTATTAGCGTTGCATTCCACTTTAGGATGAGTAGAGAGGGGGACCTTGTGGAACCACATCCTGAGCCACAATTAAATCTTCAAACAGAAGTTAGTGTAGTGCGCACTTCAAATAAAAAGATATTAAAAGCACTCATTATTTTGATCACACAATTCTTGTCACGAAACATGGCCTGGAAGCAGTATGCTTGGGGATATATCTATTCAGCATGAAATGGAAAACATTTCAAACTCTATCCCTAGTGGCCAAAACATTCTCAACTAAAAAATCTCCACATAATGTAAAAATCGAGCCAACAGGGGATTAGATTACTGCCATCTGCAGTAATTTGGGCACAGTTTTGATCAGAATATCGACAGGAAAATATTTGGGGGATTGGAAAAACATGTAGAAAATATGTCAATATATGGAGTAACCTTATCAAATATGTTGATAAAATGTTGAACAATTTTTAAATCTGTACAGAATACCCGTCCAGCACCATGTTATGGTCTGTGGAGCTTATAGACAAACATATGGAAGATAGAAATCAGCAGCTTGGATGATTTACGCTGGGAAATACTACAATCAGGTTCCACGTTACTGGATTTACCTCCCCCTCCTCTCTGCTTTCCCTGCCTGGCCTTTCCATCTTATTGATCAGTGTCTCTGACAGCATAACGCATATGAGGAAACGCTTTGTGATATTTTGGCAGGTGAGACAGATGAAGAGAAAGAAAAGAAGACCACAGAAAAGGGCTAGGGGTGGGAAATGAGGTGATGAGAAAAGCAGGAAGGAGGTGCTGGTCTGTTTGAATTTTCCATTAAAAGAATCAGCTGCTGCAGCCCAGAAGAATAGAGATGGATGAACAGATAAAGTAAAAAGGTGAAGATGAGTTAACACATCTCTATCAAACTCTGACGCGCCAACAAGCTCTATTCAGAATCAATGAAAACTCCTTGAATAGACTGAGATGATTCCTTTAAATCCAAACACCTGGGTAGCCAAGGCCATCATGAGTACAGGTGTTTAGTTTGAATGACAGGAAGCTGCTTTAAAATGTAACTTTTTTATTGTATTTTAAGCCCAAAGCATAAAAAGGTAAATGCTGCGAAATAGAAGATAGATATATGCAAATGCATATCATGAATGAGGGGAAGAGTGACCATAAAAAGTGGATTTCTTTTTTTATCTCATATCCAGAGTTATATGTAGCTGTGTATATGTATATATGTAGCATAGGTAAAACATGATCTCTTTTTACATATCTCTTGTTGGTCCCATTTTAATTCCCACCGCAAATATAAACACATGCATCAATATGGAGCATCTCTACTTTTAACATGAAAATAAATGTATATCCAGCACTGCCTGCAGTCTGTCTGTTCATAAAGTATGCGTTTTTTAAAATGAACCAAGCACTACGAGTCATACTGAATCTGCTTTATTGTGAACATAACGACAGTCATACTAGCTTTGGTCTGCAGAGCCCAAAATTTCATATATGTGTCAGGAGAGGATGGAATGAGACTTGCAACCTCAATATTGTATAATCACAAACACAGAGATTTGGTCCATTGAACAGCTTTGGTTAGAAACTAAAAATCATTTGTCGATTTTTTTTTTTCTACTTATAGCTTAAAAAACGCAATCAGGCTTAAAGTTTTAGACTAGTTGTCTTGAGGTAGCACTGTGTTGTGATGGCACCTAAATTTTGAGAACATAATGAATTACTCAGTAAAGACAGTGCTGATCTTGATAAGGACAGTAATTGCAGTCTTGTCCATTGAAGCGTCAGGGAGGAACCGATAAGTGACTGTTATGTGAACACAACATGTGGACCACCATGTGGATCCAGCATCTACACCGCAGCAACTGAAATGCCTCTCACAAGTGGCAGGTTGTGTCACGAATTGAACTCTGGCTCGGAGATGAAGACCAATGACAGAGAGAGAGAGAGAGAGAGAGACAAGAAGGTGACAGGAAACAAGACAGGTACAACAGCTTTGTCACATCAAACACACAATTTGAATGTTTGTCATAAATCTCTACGAATAATGCAGGAGCTCATTTCTCAACTAATCTGACATCTAAACATCTAAATACCAGTTCTAACCTTGCCCAGGCAAGATACCATGAAATGATAAGATTACTATCTTTTTCCAGTGAAGGGGAAGAGGGAGGACTTTGGTCAGTTCCATTATGAGCAGCTTGTTCAGCCACTGGCGTAACTTTCTGAAGGACTGGTGTGGAGTGGACATGTCCCCACCTAATTTGAAATAGGTGGGGACAGTCCCCACCAATATTTTGTACATTTGAGTTTGGCTCATTTACCTTAGTCGACAAAAGTGCCCTCAGGACGCGCCGTGCTGTGTTTGTTCTGAGAGTTTTCAGTTAGCGTTTCCGTCTCGCTATTCCGCTGCTCCTGAGTTTCGCCTACTGATATAACATCATTGGATCCTACGTCCATGGCTCAACGTCTGTCGCTATTCACTGCATACACAGGAGCTACGTGATTGGAAGACAGACGACACACAGTAGCACTCATTAATATTAACCAGCAGCTACTTTGGGTTTTATTTCGAATAAAAACGTGGTAGACAGGTTGGTTTAAAAAGAAAGATGCCACCATAAAAAGTACATACGGAGCTTTTTCAACAAAAAAAAGCAACGGAGTGTAAGTAGCCTTGAAAATTAGTATTATGATGTAATAAGTTTGCAGGAATTTAAATAGTGTGTTTTTGCTAGTTTAAAAAAAGCAAAACATCTCAGTTTTTTTCGGTCACAGTTTTTTTCCTGTTTTTATTTGTTATTTATGTTGCTGATGTTTCTGGACCATTACAAAAGAGCCATTTAAAGGAACCAGTCTATCCAGGCTACGTTATAATATTTTTATTTTGTTACTGTTGCATTCTCAGCAATATGAGAGCACTGAATAAATGTATGGCATTGAAATTTGTGTTTGGGCTTATTTTTAGCTAAATACAAAAACCTAACGAAAGCCTTCAAATCATGTAACTGCTGGTTCATCATCCCCAACCCTTATATCAGGGGTAACCAATTAAAAATCAGCGGGCTGCGAATAAAGAAAATCATTAACCAGTAAAGGTCTGGGGACATTTTTAATGATCTGCTACTTTAAACAGAATTT
>NW_015150769.1:353748-359176 GCF_000732505.1 Cyprinodon variegatus | reverse complement strand
TTTGTTTATTTAATAAACGTTTGAACTTTCCTACTGACTGTCTCTCCTTGAATACTGGGTCCATCTGTCCGCGGTTCATGACAGAATTTGCATTTAAAATAAGAAAAAAATACCTGTAGTCTCTTATTTAAAATGCAAAATGGCTTTTTAGGGTAAAGGTTTTCATTCTATTGGCAGATTGGGGGGGGGAAGGAGGCATGGAGTGGCCAGCCAGAGTCTTGATACCGGAGGCTTCGCAAATAATTTCTTGGAGTCAAAAAGTTATCAGCTGGAGCAGAATCTGCAAGCTCATCAGAGCTTCCTTGGGAGCAATAAACACAGGAGTATCTTCACACAAAGAAATTCAAGAAGTACGTCAAGGCTTAGAGGGCTTGACATTAACACTACGGTTAAAACAAGGTCCTCAGAGAGCTAGCAGCAGGCTCCTCTTATAACCCTCGGCCTAGGACTAGTTGCCAGTAGCTGTGATTAATCAGCAGCAGGTCGGCCCAGCCCAAGAGAGGAACTGTTCATTCCAGCTGCTGCCTCCCCCCCGCAGTGCTACTCTCGGCCTGGCTAGATACAAGGGGGTACCGCAGAATTTGACCGTCATCCAGATGCATCTCTGGATAAGCCAAAGTGGACTACTTTTTCTGTGCTTCTGAGGCTTTTCCAAAAATTGGTCTCCACAACTAAATTTAAAAGATGGGCATAGAGAACAATTTAGCAGCAGTCTGTTTTCCCCCGTTAAAATATCTAGTAAGCTGATTTAGTCAGTTTTGTGAATACCGTAATTATTTTACCCACTTAATAAGGTAAATATGCTCACTGTTATATTATACAATTCCAGCACAGGAATGTCAAGTTAGGTAATGCACAAAGCTGCACTAATAAAGCACTAACCATTAAGTCATTCAGTTTTTTTCTAATATGTCAACACATATTCATTACATAATAAAAGGATGTGAACACTTCACAGTTATGGCCCCCAATAATTACATCATTAGAAGAAATACATTAATACATCTTAATCCTTCTCAGAAAAACTGAAGAAAAGACACACACGTTTAAAGTAGTAATGTGACAAATAAAAGTTTGAGACACATACTTTTTCAAAGCTCAATATTTGTAAGTGTGTAATAAGGATTCCTAATTATCCTTTGATCTTAAGTTAAACAATTGTGACTCATTTGATTTCTCCAATAAACCAAAGGTTTGTTCAAGATTGTATCATCAAGGTCAGGGTGTGCTCAACTCCTTCACCAAAAAGTATTTTTGTGGCAGAAAAAAAAAAACAGGAAACAAAATGAACAGACGTTAAATATCCTGCTGGCTGTATAACAGAGAGATGTAGTTTTGATGAGATGTCTTGTTTCAGCTTTCAGGAACCTTGACCTTTAGGTGAGAGAGCAGGAGAGCATCAGTGCATCTGACTGAAGAAATGAAAGAATATAGGAAGTGTATGGATACATAGAGAGTAACTGAGGAAACATATTTTTTAATATTTTTCATACTTTTTTAGGATTATTTTATGCAAATCAAGTCGTCTGTTTGCACACACGGCCAATGGCTGCTGGGTTCACCACGCTGTCTGCTGTCTCGAAAAAATACTTGATATCTCACTTCTTGTATTTATATTAAGCCCCTTTGAAAAAACAAGGTAATTACTGCTGCAGGAGATCATTACAAAGCCATGAAGGCATGATTTTTGCATCTGTAGTCTCCTGTGAAATCTTTTTTTAAGAAACTAACACTTCTGATTGTTTTTCTGGGCAAATCTTTGTACTAAACTATTACAAGGTTACTGTTTTTCTCAAATGCTTTTTCCTATCCATATTTAGATACAACAGATGGACTGTCCTCATTAAAACCAGCTGTGTTTCAGTCTCTTACTGTTTGAATGGAACGTCTCTGCAGCTCTCTTGTTTGTGCCAACATCAGCAGCGCAGCAGCCTCATCTGCAGAGCTGCTGATCAATCTGGCCTAGATCACCTGTTCGTCCAAGCTTACTTCATTATCTTGGTTTAGTTTAAAGGAGATCACGAGGTTTATTATTCAGTCTTATCCAGACCCATGCAATCACACAGAGCAACAGTACATTTGGCATCGACTGTGCTTTATTTAAATACTAAATGCTACATTTCTATGTACACATTTCTTTAATGATATTTTACATGTTCTATAACTGTTTGTAATTTTTCTACGAAGGATTTTCCCTCTAAGGTTTGTTTCCAATCTCTGCATATTATATGCGCCTTCTAAGCCAGACTTCTGTGCTAAACTTTGTTATGGTTTTATAATACGAAAGGGATTCTTGATAGATAAATAAATAAAATAAATTCTTGATTTTTTTTTATTTGGATGGGTTTTGTTTATCCAGCATAGGTGACTAAAGAACAGAAAAACCGAACAAATGTGTGCTTTGTTTGAAAATCAAAAATAAGGCGAAAGAAAAAAAAAAAAAAATATATATATATATATATCAGAAAATCAAACTAAATCTTTCTTTAGGTGGAGCTCTCTTAACTACAAAAAAGATAACATTTATGGATGTTGAAATTGAAAGAAAAACAATAAAAAGAAAAGTAAGACAAAGGTTCTGCAAAACAGATTGTAGCAGCAACACCCGGGGTCCATTTCAAGGAGCAGGTTTAACAAACTCAGATTTAAATATGTAACTCTATGTTACATGATCTAGCCCAAGGTCAGTAACTTTGAGTTTTTCGCTTCACAACAGCTGCTTTGAATTAGTTCAATCAGCTCTAGGTCGGTCAACACTGATTTTAACACGTTTGTAACAAATATGATGCCATTATTAGTGGAGTCCTGGTTCAATGAGTCACCATAACAACAGACAACAGGAAGTGTCTATTTCAACCCACTGGAACTAGAACTTTTAATGAAGAAATTAAAAAAGGAGAATGTCTTTAAAAGAAAGAGAAACAGTGCTACAGCTGCAAAGGAGAGGAAGACGGCGAAGGAGAAGATTGCTGCTCCAGTTAATATGTGGGTTTATATGAAGTGGGCTATGGCAGGTGGTTTTAACATTTATTAAAAGCACTCTCCTCTCTGTCGTTCCATTTATAGATGACTAAAATAAGATTCTTCTTGATGAAAATCATACTCCTAGACTGAACTGTGGCTGTTTTGTCATGTATCAGCTTGACTGAATATGTATTTATGAAATCTGTAATACATTCCTTCATAGTTAGACTAATGCAAATGAAGACCAGTAACAATAGGAATATGGATTAATTTCAAGACATCCAGAATATTCATTCCAGATGTTAAGAATGTAATTTTGACAAGCAAAAAAATATAGTTTTTTATATAAAAAAAAATATAGTATTTTTCAGATATCAGGAATACATATTCAGTAAAACTAGTACCAAAATTGCTTGCCAAAGCCTGTTGTAACCACAATAACATAACAGGATTATTTCTTGAATGGTGGATCAATGTATCTATTCAGATGAAATCATCTGGCTGCAGGTGAAGATGAAGAATAAAAATGTTCTAATTGATGGAAACTGCATGGCCATCATCTCATGGGGTTCTTCAATTTGATTCAGTTTTCTTTTACACAATAACTACTAAGTGGCTGTTTACAGTTACTTTGGATGTTATCATTCCAATAAATGGTTGTTATTAGAGGTTATGAGTCCCATAGAATGGTTTCAGATTGTGCCAATGGGTTCTAGAGGTTGTCATCACTGACTGAACCCTCATCCTAACCCTAAAGTAACACCTTTTTTACCCGGCAGAATTAATTAATATATTTATGTGTAATCTAAAAGAAATTTCAGTAGTTCTTCATGTATTGTGAAAAAAAAAATGAAAATAAAATTATCCACATGTTGCTTATATTAAACAAACCAAAAAACAAGTAATCTCATAACCTGTAAACTGTGTTCTGGAATCCTCTACCTATAAATATTGTATTCTCTGTGAAAAATACCCATCATTCTTTAATAAGATTTTTGTCAAAGGGACATGCAAAGTTTGTACGGACCTAATGAATGATTTATTTATTTTTTAATGTGCAAAACTTCAACAAAAATCTGACTAAATCAGAAAATAAAATAGTGTGATTGGCTGTAAGGAGAGCGGTGTCAGAGGAGACTCCGAGTTTACTGAAGAAAACCTGCTCTCGACCAGGTTAGCTCTGGGGAGAATGTTACTATAAGGCTGAGGAAAAAATAAGAGGTTGAGGAAACTCTCTTTGTGAAATGCGGTAAACTCAGATTTTCCCTGATTTCAGGTTTAGAAACATAGTTTTCAGTAAATCTACTTTGTAGAACAGACCCCTCAACAAAAAAACTGTGGTACTACAAATTATTCAGAGTAGATTACTTTAATCAGATGTTGAGGAGTTGGAATGATAAGACTGTTGTACTGAATCTGTATCTGTATTCTGTTGTACTGAATCTAGGCAGTTATAACTGAGTGTGGGACCACTTTAAGCGTTACCAGGTTTAGAAAATTCATGTTCCACAGGATAGAAAACATCAAATAATGATACAGCTTGATGTTACTTGATGTGGCTGTGCATTTTTATAAGGTCAGCCTGTTCAGCAAAGTGACATTTTTCTTCTGCTGAGCCATAACAAAATCACACCATGAGAGATACTAATAGGGTGGTTAGGAGGGCCTGTAAGGTTGGTTACTGAGAAAATGTGAAATTAAAACAATAAAAGTTAGATTAATTGTGAAACCAGTTTGAGTTTGCAGCTTCAAACCCAAGAGGTGCAGTAAGACGAAGCAGGATCAGTTTTTCTTGGTAAACTGCTTTCATTCATTTATTTACCTATTCATTTATTTATTTACATTCATATTTACTTATATTGTAAACCCAAATGATTTATTGAAACATAAACATTTAAAGGCTATCATTTCTTTTGTTTTTTTCAGGTATACCATTTTTAGACCCTGAGGTTCTTTACCCAGGTCAAAGCCATGAACACAATAAGAAACATCAGTGACAAGGATCTTAAGCATTCTTAAATTCCACAACGGTCATTTAAAGCGGACACAGAATTTACCATAAACCCTTTTGCAGGGTCAAATTTGTCCCTTGGTTCCTTTCCTGTTTTTTCTGAACCTCCTGACTCAGTCACGCTTATCTAGTTGAAAAGCAGAGGAGTGGAAGAGAAATGAAAAGGTAAACAGAGGTGGATGTGAGGTGAAATCGCTGTGCTAACAACCAAAACCATGGCAACGCATGGATTTTACCTTGAATCAAGCATATAAGATGTTGAGTGCGTTTCTCTAACAAGCATACTTTTAGACTCAAAACTAAGGCAATCTAATTATTCAGTTATCCATTAATCACAAAGTGTAACGCTTTAGAGTTATTTCATCTATTAGATGTTAAGAAATGATTGAAATGATTGAAAATGAACAAAACGGAGATCTAGTCCTATTGGCAGACATCCATTTAAAATGTAGG
>NW_015150769.1:352832-353706 GCF_000732505.1 Cyprinodon variegatus | reverse complement strand
TTTTATACTTTAAGTAAATTTACAATTTACTGTACTTTGTTACTTTTTCTTGAGTAAAGAAGTTTAATCAGTACTTCCACTTTCACCAGAGTATTTTTTAACACAAGTATCTCTACTTTTACTCAAGTACGGAAAGTGAGTACTTTTGCCATCTCTGCTGTTTTGTGTTCTGGATATTTATGTTTGGTTATATTAATAATAATATTTTTATTTTAGCTTACTTATAATTAGTATACAGGTTTCTGTTTCCTTTCTAGCAGAGGTTTGCAATACAAGTTCATGATGTAACCATCTCTACAGAGATTAGTTCTAACCATTTTTTATGGGCTCCACATAGATTAGGACTATTGGTGCATCCTATTATCCTCAAAACTTCAATGTGGAAAGTTAGAGTGACTAATCTCTATGTTGCGATCCAGTCTCACTGATGTAACCGGAACTACTTGGCTCTAAAGACACAACGCTTTGGCGGAGGTTTTAAAACGGACAGTTTCTCATATCAATGTTCGATTTTGCTGGTGGCTGTGTGCCGCTGAAGGCTAGACAAAGCGCTTCCAGTTGAAGGCTAACCGCCGAACAACGGGGCCCCCAAACGCTGTTTACTGAAGGTGCCATTAGAAGCTGCAAGACCGTGACTGCCTGAAACGGAGCAGCACCCAAGGGCTGCTGGAGGCTGCGGCTACAAGCTAACCTCCGTAGCTAAAACTGGAGACGTACCATGCTACCGTGAGTTATAAAATTAACCCCCTTGCAAATCGCCTCTTATTATTGCATAGGATTGATACAAATCTCCTTAAGCTGCTGTTGGATGAACGGGCTGGACTGAAGAGGGGGTCTGCAGAACATCGCACTGAACTGAAGGCCTTCATTCCAC
>NW_015150769.1:348721-351127 GCF_000732505.1 Cyprinodon variegatus | reverse complement strand
TGATACAAATCTCCTTAAGCTGCTGTTGGATGAACGGGCTGGACTGAAGAGGGGGTCTGCAGAACATCGCACTGAACTGAAGGCCTTCATTCCACTGAACCAAAACAGTAACATCATCCTTCACCCTCCTTTCATCTGATGCTTAATAAATCCTCTGCTTGGGTGAACTAGGTAGAATAGATAGTCGTTGGACCCAACCATAACCAGAACCCTTGTGGCCAGCTAAGTTAATGACTCTTTCAGCCTCATCACAGTTTAATGTATTCCTGAATCATTCTTAATTTTTCCACCATAAACTGAATGAAACTTCACTGTTTTGACTGCAGTTAACATCTCTTTGTTAGGGTTTATTTACATTCTATCTGCTGCTATTATAAACGACCCTTTCAAATGCATTAAGCATTAAACATAACCTTAAACCCCTCTTCCCCTTTTATGTCTTCTATTTTGCTTATTTCCAGTAGTATTAGTTTTTACTTAGTTATTA
Organism: Cyprinodon variegatus; assembly: GCF_000732505.1. Classification (NCBI taxonomy): domain Eukaryota; kingdom Metazoa; phylum Chordata; class Actinopteri; order Cyprinodontiformes; family Cyprinodontidae; genus Cyprinodon; species Cyprinodon variegatus. The sequence continues at coordinate 350,640 of NW_015150769.1, read as the reverse complement.
GGTATAATACTGTGTGATTGTAGCTAATAAAGGTACCATTGTATTTTAACCCGTGGTCTTCTGTTTTAGCAAGAATACACCTACACTTCTTATTTTTTAAACAAGCAAAATGATGCAATTTGTACCTTTGCAGATGGGAATGATGTTTAGATAATACTTTTTAACCATATTTTATTTATCAGTTAACTGCACTTGCTGAGAAACAAATCAAGAATGTGATACGTACTGTAACAGCTGCTACTGCTGTTGTGATTGGCTAACAGTTGTGTCTATACTTAAAGAAACTGAATCTATAATATTTTCATGAGAAGCACTCTGCATGACTGCAAGTTAACTATTTGATTCAGGTGTGTAGAGCAAGAGACACATCTAAAAGTTACAAAATACTATGGGGATTTGAGCTTTAGACCACTGGTTCAGAAAACTTGTTAATTGAACACGTTGAAGGAAAATTAGGCAGGGATTATGTTCTCTGAAGCCAGAGTTACCCACCTCTTCTTCCTACTCTGGTTCCCTGTTCTCATTTCCTCAGTGCAACTTCAAGTACCTTCTCTTTACAGCACCCTCTTTCTAAACAACTCTCAAAAGTTTCTCTGTTAATCATCTCCTTCCTGCATTAAACTCCCATGCCTTACCGCTTTATTAACAATCCCTTATAAAGCAAAAAATCTGATAGAGGACAAGTTCGATATGCTTTTCTTGCCAATGTTTTTATTTCCCTATGTTAAATTAACTTAAAGATTAAACTGACCCTGTTTTGAATGTGTCATGTTAATTTAAGCAGTAAGTTCTTCATGTTTTTGGTGAGAATACATTTTTTTTTTTATTAAAGCTGAAACTATCTCTCTGGTAAAGAAGTCACAAATAAGCTTTACCTTAATACCACCGCATTGATGTTGGTCTCCAGCTCCTGAGCCACAAATAGACAGAGGGAGGTTAACGAATGAGCATGATTACCCGCTCTGATCAATGAGACTTTAAATGAAACACACTCATCATTGTGCCCAACCACACACCCCCAACCTCACCTCCCTGGGATCAGCTAACACAATGGTAGAGATAAAGCAAATGAAACACTGTCCAACTAAGTAAGAAGGAGGGATTGCATGGATAAAAGCAAAGAAGCAAAAGCAGAGGTATCTCACATCGGAAGCAAGTTCGATGTGTTTGTTCAGTCTTATGATCATAAATGGAGAGGGGTGTTAAGCTCTTATCCTAAGGTGTTTTCACCTATAAGTGTCTGTGTGGCAATTAGTTCAATACACCTAGGTCTAAACCTGATGAGCTGTTTTAGGATCTTGTTATTAATTTCTTTGAATTTTTATATTAATGTCTCAATGCTCAGGAGTTATTCAACATCTGTGTCATACCTTCTCAGTCCAAATAATTATGGGCTTGAGTAAAAGGATAAGGTTTTGTTTTTTCTAAAAATATAAAAACTTTTCTTTATAATTGTCGAATAGTTTTACACAAACAAGCTCTAACTAACTTTTTAACATATTAAAACATATTGTTTTAAAAGCAAGTTTGACTTTTATGAATCCCCACAGGGTTAGGACTACACTTTAAAGGAAAATCCCGGTCATCGAGGAATAATCAATGGATCATTATTTATACCTAGAACTAATATGTTTGCGGTGATTTGATGAATTAGCATTAATCAGTAAAAGAAAATATAACAATTTTCATCTCGATCACTGAGTCCGGGACCAACAATTTTTGCTCAAATATAGTAACACCTGAGTCATGACATCTTCCAGCAGTGACATCATGGTGGGGTAAGCCGAGCAATTATTTAAGATTTCGAGATGACTACACCATTGAAATTCCCGAGAGCTATAGTTAAACTGAAAAGGCCCATATGTATGCCAGTTGGATGTTGTTGTACATTAGCTAAAAGTGACAAAAAAAAACATATA
>NW_015150769.1:338950-347965 GCF_000732505.1 Cyprinodon variegatus | reverse complement strand
TAAGGCCTTGTCCATACGTAACAGGATATCTGGGGAAAACATCAGATTATGCCTTTCAGGAACACATAAATTCTGATATACATCCCTTGAATGATCATAAGAACTCCAACTAAAATAGAGATTTATAAATACTTTGGTTTTGATCATGTGTTTGTACAAACAGACAGTTATCAATGTCCAGTGCATCACAGTCCGTGACAAATATTTCTTTGCTGCGTCTCAGATGTGCGACGATTGTTTATACTAATTAATTTCATTAGAGAAGTGGTCATTTTTAAATTGCTTAAGAAATGTTTGTTTGTCAAGCCAAACTCATTGCTCAGCTCAGCTGCTTGGAAGGATTCTGACTGGTTGACATGTTTTAGTTATGTGGTAGTGTCCCTCATGATCTGGGGTATTAAAAAAACTAAAGAAAAAAAAACACTTATTTCTGTGGCTGGTTTGGATGAAGACTTTCTAAAAAATAAAATAAAATAAATCCTGCGTGTACTGTATAACTTGTAAAAAGTTATAGGGAAGATATACTCTTTTTTTTTTTTTTTTTACCTGCTGCATGTGGACTTTACCTCAGTCTCCACATATTAATGTACATGCACTTATTTTGGTTAAATTTGAATTAGAGAATTGTACCTCCAACACACACTTTTTATAGCCATAAAAAAATCCACAATAGACAAAAATCATCAAAACATCTACACTTGACTAATTTTGTTTTTAAATGGTATTTTGGTTAAACGTTTCACTGTTCAAGCAGAAGTGGTTCAGTAAACCATCCATCCATTTTCTGATACGCTTATTCCTGCTGGGGTTGCAAGGGGTGCTCATGCCTATCTCCTTAATATGTCAACGGGCGAGAGGCGGGGTACACCCTGGACAGTTCGCCACTCCATCGCAGGGCAACACAGAGACAAACAACCATTCACACACACATTCATAGAGAATTTAGAGAAGCCAATTAACAGTCATGTTTTTGGACTGTGCGAGGAAGCCGGAGTACCCGGAGAGAACCCACGCTTGCTCAGTGAGAACATGCAAACTCCATGCAGAAAGACCCCAGGCTGGGAATTGACCCGGAACATTTTTGCTGTAAGACAGCATTGCTACCCACTGCGCCACTAAGCAGCACATCAATAAACCATCTGTTCTAGAAATAACAAAAGATACTTCAACATAATAACAATGTAACAAGAGTTGAAATTAAAAATTAAAGAGCTGGATTGAAAAAAAACTCAAGGCAATTGAGACTGAGGATGGAGGCGAGAGAGATGATGAGGAGGCAAAAGAGAAGGAGGTAGTATCCAGTTAGAATAAGAATGCTGAAAAAACAAGAAAAAAACAGATCGAAAAACAGAGAGGAGACAAAAACAGGCTGGCAGGGACACAGAAACAAGGACAGTGAATCGGAGACAAACAGCATAAACAGGAGAGAAAACAGACAGGATAAGGATGTTTAGGGGCAAAAATGCATGGAGGCAAAAAAGGATCCCTTTTCAAATGTCCTTTAAATTATTTCACTGAATTTATTAGTGTGTGTTTGTTTATGTGTTTCACCTACAATGTGGGGGCAGTATTTTGTAGAATATCCTACATGTGGGCACTTACAGGTACATATGGGAACATTCAACTGGTCCCCAAATGGTAAAGTTCTGTCCTGAGTTTTGGGGTTAGGGTTACGTATATGGCCTGGGTTAGGCCATGTAAAATGAATGCAAGTCAATGAAATGTCCCCATATGTCCTGAAAAAACACTACTGTGTGTGTGTGTGTGTGGGGGGGGGGATGGATGGAGGGGGGGGGGGTTATGTGGATGGATGGATGGATGGATGGATGGATGGATGGATGGTGGGTGGGCGGACTGACGGACGGAACACATAGTTTACTTACTGTACTATGTGCCACAAAACAGATTTTATTTTTAGCACAAAAAAGATCTTCACAGACATCTACACAATTTCTCCATTGTGAGACAATAAAACGATTTCCTATTATGGCATAATGGGGTTTTTGGACATATGAAAAGAGTCCTGGTGTTATATACCGTACATCTTAGACCAAGAAGGCAGGGGGAGATATTCTGAGTGAGCCAAGTTGAGGGTTGGAATGAATCAGAGAGAAGGGAAAAAAAAGCTGCAGGAATTGTGGAATTGGCTGTCAGAGCACAGCTATCTTTATTACTTTTCTATAAAGCTGTTTGAAATGGACAAAAGGAGAGTGTGCTTTTGGCACATTTGAGTCCAGCCACCCAAGGCTACCAGGAGGTGTTTGTGTGTGGTTATACTCTCAGCGCACTCACATGGCAACACAGCGTTCATGCTTGCTGATGGGGTCCTTTCATTGTGTCCCAAGGCTCAACCTTCAGAGAGCATGAGAGCAGTCCAGGCCTAACGGGACTGAATAGAAAACTTGCACAAACGTGCATGTCTTCACATGCATGTCTTCCTACGCCTTGTCTCCATATTTTCCAACTCCACTACCAGATTTCTACGCTCATGGTTTTGCTGTCCTGTTGTTATTGTTGAAGGCACAGAAGGTTTTAAGGTATAAATGTAACTTCAGTCTTTCTATTTGCATTTTGACTTTGGCTCTACAAGTATTGTTAAAGAAGAACCTTTAAGGATATTGATTCATGTGTAAAGATATTTTAGCACTATCTTTAAACCAAGGCGATACATTTTCTCAATAAGTTTCAGACCAGTCCTTCTGTCTGACCATGGAAATGTAAATTTGACAAATGGGGAAAAAAAGAAAAAGTTCTGAACTAAAAGAATCTATCAAAGGTGTGAACAATATCTGAAAGTCATGTCTTTCAAAAAAGTCCACCCGCAAAGACATTTTATGACTTGAAAAATGTATCCACTCGGTCCAAAGCTCTCAACAAGCAGATATTTGGGAACCACCCATTTAGCAGTTACTGTTGTTTTACCACAGTATCTAAGAAATTAAAAACTCCTTGCTGTAACCTTGGTGTATCCCCGGAAAATTTTGAAATTTAGATTCTGAAACTGTATTTCCTGGATAAAAAGTAGTTTTAATATATTTTTATGTGAGAAAGTACACCTCGAATCATCGTTTGTACAGTCAATTCGTCAAGATTACAATCCTGCCTTGAAATATTATTTCGCAGTCAGAGGCGCACAGATCCCCACATACCGTCACTAGGAATCCCCAGCAGCAGCTGCCTCAGGCCTGGCCGCCTCTTGGGGGATTTCCCCTAGTGATCGTGGCAGCTGGAAGTAGATGATATTTTAACTTAATTTAGGCATTAATAAACAATTTCAGTGGAGTGATCATGTCGGTCAGCATCAGCAGCGCTGTCTGTACCCCTGCCAGCTAACAGATCAGCTTCTTTGCTTGGGTTAATGTGGCGCGTTGAGACGAAAAAAATTAATTTTTCAGACTTCAGCATCTGCTGCTTGTGAAATTTTGAACCGGGATATTTAGGGCATACCAAAGCCATACATCCCAAAGGAATGAAATGTGGCAAAAGGTTGAAAAGTTCGAGGAGGCCGAATGCTTTCGCAAGCCACTGTGTGATGTCTCTTGTATTACACATTAGACACTCTGTATTATCTCAAAAAATGTATCTCAAGAGGAGGGGACAGTCTTGATCTGAGATCCGTGAAAAACAGGATGAATCTTTAAATGATACAGCAGCCTGAGGCAAACCGCAGAGCGACTAAGCACTGCCTGAATTTTAAATAGGCTGATTAATAGAGTATGCAATTAGAAGCATTTAGGTAATACCATGAGTTGATAGCCAAACCTTTTGTCCAGGTGAGTAGTGGAGAGCAGGAATCCTTCTCCGATTGGCCAGATTTTGATTTGTTTCCACTGACCGGTTCAAGGCAGAAACCGTCAGGTTCCGAACCCATCTAAAAATGTCATGGTCTTGGTTCTGTTGTTCTTTACTTTGCTCCTTGTTTTCTAGTTTTATTGCTTTAATTCCAGTTTTGTTGTAATTTCTAGATTTATGTTAGTTCTCATGTTTTTCTGTTGTCCTCTATTGCCCTCTTGTGTGTGTATGTTCCTTTCCCCTTGGCTCCCTCGTTGTCTCCTCTCACACCTGCTCCTTGTCTGCTCGTTAGCCCTCCCTTTGTCTCTCTCTGCTATATATGCTCTCCCTCTGCTCTCACTCTTTGTTGGTTCCTTGTCTTTGCTGTCCTCCCATGCTGTTGTCCACCTACCTCATCTATCCCTGGCTCCTCGTGTGTTGTTTCCCCAGATGTCTCCATAGTTCCGGTTTGCTTTATATTTTTCAGATTTGATTTCGGATTTTTGGATTTCCGCCTCTGTTACCTCTGTTTATTTCATTAAAGCTGCAAGAAATCTCCTCAGCCTCTGCCTCTGCATTTGGGTCCTCAAACCACCACTGACCCCTGACAAAAAATGCAGAATCTGGTGTTTGACACAGGTAACTGCAATGTCCTACTCCTCATCTGGAAACAGGGCAGCTTGGTATGCTAGAGAGGACTCAAAAGGTGACACACCAGGAGTAGATTAAGGGTGACAATTATCTGCACATCTGACCCCAGGCAACTGAGTACTCCATGATGATGGGTGTAACAAACAGAGGCAGCCAAGGGATGCCTGAAGCTCCTGGTTCATGTACACGAATTGACCATTTGTTTGAGGATAAAAACCTGAACTGAGAGCAGTCTCGGCCCCCAAGGAAAGATACAATTCTTTCAAGACCTAGAAGAAAAATTGCGAACCCCTCTCCGACACACTTGCATAAGGGATTCCATGAAGACAAAAAAACATGCCTAGTCAGGAGCTGAGCTGTCTAAAGAGAGGATGGAAGTCGACAAAGAGGGATGAGGTGGCAGGCTTTGGAGAAGCAGTCGATTATAGTGACGATGGTGATGAAACTCTTAGATGGTAGTAGTCCACTAAGGAAATCCATTAACAGAATGTGCATTTCAGTCAGTGGTGTAAAGGTCTACAATAGACTCCAAAAAGAGCTGGAGCAATGACAAAGCATAAGTCTGTTTAAAAAAAGGCTCACACTGATGTTTTTCAACATGTACCATGATGACGGAGGTAAATCTCGCTGTGGGGTGCAGATGGGACCGGTGGGGGAAGCGGTTGGAGGGACTAAGTGGTTGGAATGTGGCACTGATGATTGGGGGTTTTGGGGGAGTCACAATCTCTGTGTGCCGATGTACAAGGGCGTAAATGTGGGTTTTGGCCTGATGTGTTTGTGTAGGTATGTATATCTTCGTTTACATGTTTGTATGTAGATGTGTATATTTACATAGTATATATATGTATATAATAGTGTTTTGTGTAAATATTGGGGGGAAAAAAAGAAGTTTAACAGGAAGGTTACTCTATTTTAAGGTTATTTATTGTTAATTAGAGGGAGAGGGGTATGAACAATAAGTCTTACTTCATCATACCCCTTTTCAGACAATTTACATTAATCAATGTTCTCTGGCTGTATATACCAAAAGGTTTATTTGGTAGAGGGTTATGTTTCTATTTATGTTCAGGTGAATTTAGTAAGTTTGGAAATTGGTGTTTGGTTTGGTTGATGTTTACTAATCTTTTTTGTGTGTATTTGATTGATTAATGTATTGTTGTTTGTCAAATTGTCTTGAAATTGTCTGAATTTTATCTGAAATAAGTTCCTATTCGTTCATTCAAAAGGCAATATGAGAAAATGGTTGAAGAAGACCACTCGGAGGCTGGTTACTAGTTTTGTTGTGGGCACACACAGTAAAGGCAATAACATAACATTTAGCATCCTTATATAATGTAGACCACCAGAAATGTTAAGGGGCGAGAGTTTGATTGATTCCAGGATGGCAGGAGAATTTCAACGTGTGGGCCTAGTGAATGAGGCAGGACCGAATGAAAGTACGAGGTCCAGTGCCAGGGACCAATTCGACCGCTGAGCATCCAGGACTTGATCCTTTATTTTCCACGATAAGGCACCCACAATACAGGAAGGTTGAATGATAATTGAGATATAGGGTTCCTGGTAACTGCTCACGGGGCAAAAATTAGTTGAAAAGACATTTTAAAGGTAACATGATTTACGTCTTAACAATCTACATCTGGTTGAAAAGTGAAAGGTGAAAAGTCATAATTTTAATTTTCAGATAGTTGAAAAAACTGGGTTTGCAGCATCTTTTAAAATGTCTGTTATTGGACCAAAGTGGGATAAAATTACAATGACTAAACAGCCCAATTTTCAACAATGATTTTTTTGACTAAATCAAGGCTATTACAGACTGACCAGATTTAGCCTAAAAACCTGTGTCTAAATGACATCGGGTGTTTGGGGGTCAAAGTATTGCCTAGACAGGGCATCAGGTTTGGTATTTTTACAGCCTGTGTGGTAAGAGATTACAAAGTTAAAACAGGAAAAGACCAGAGACCATCCTGATTGCCTAGGTTTCAGATGTTTTGCTTCTTGGAGATAGGCCAGATTCTTGTGGTCAGTCCACACAAATAACCATAAAAAGCCATTTTAGGGCTAAGAGCTCTCTATAGTCCACATTATAGTTTTATTCTGCTTGAAACAAACAGAGGGAAAAGAAGGTACATGGATGAAGTTTATTATCGTCAGAAGAATAAACTTAAATAAAAAATATATATATATCAAAGGCAACAACTTCAAAGACAAACTTTTTCTTTGTATCTCGCTGAATCAGAATCAGGACATTGACAAACCTTTCTTGAACTCCAAAAAGGGCCCTTTCAGCTTTAGGTTACCAAATGAAAGTTCTTATGGAGGATGTAAGGCTAGTGAGGGGTTGAGCAGTTTTACTGAAGTGGATCTTCTGTAGAAGTTGGTGAATCCTAAAAAAACATTGTAGTTGTTTGCAAGTTGAGGAAGTAGGCCAATTGAGAATGGCTAGAACATTTTCTGGATCTGTCTTACCCTGCCATCTCTCAAGAATGTGTCCCAAAAGTATAATTGATCTGGCATGAAACTCAGAGTTTTAAGCTTTAACAAAGAGTTCGTTCTCTAGAAGACGTTGGAGAATTTGACACATGTTGATCTTAGGTTCAGATAAGGGGCTGTAGAAAATCAGAATGCTTTAAATCAGTTTTTATACAAATACAAACTGATTTAAAAAGCCTGATTTTAAAAGCCTAATTTAAAACAGGTGATGGAGGTGATGAAGATTGAGAACTGCTGCACACAGGTAAGACCTTTTCCATGAAGATTGGAGACAGACTGAGGTTCACTGGTGTTCTGGAACAGTAACAGAGTCCAAAAAGAGACTCACAAGGAGGAAAATTTCATCAAGAAATATATTCCTGGTGTTTGGGTGGAATATCATTAGGTACCATTCTCAGCGAAGAGATATGATCCTTTGCCTCCTTATATACACACTAGTCATCTTAAATGAGAATTTTTCTCAGGTGTTCAGCAAAAGGGTCAGCCAAACCACCAGCAAAGATCCTCTCTGTGACAGGAAGCTCACTCACACCAGAAAAAACAGCAAAACTGCAGAGACCCTAACAGAACCTTAATATTTTAATATTGTATCATAAACTTACTCAAATAACAGACAAGTGATCTAAACCAAGGACCTAAATTCTACAGAGATCCTATGGTCTGAGGTGGAGAGCTTTAAAGATGACCCACGACCTGCATGCTCAGTAAATAAATAATGCAAAGTCATACAGGTCCCTTTGACTTGTTGGAGGACAAGAATAACTTTGGCCCAGTTGACAAAACACAATATTTTCATGTCTGAATTGACTCACATTGAAAGTGTAAAACTACTTGGAAGTTGTCAAGTTTTTTTCTTATCTTCCCTAAAGTAAAATAGCCAAAGGCATTGTGAAAAATGTGCCGATTACTCCTTTAGCTCAGTCTCCATTTGATGAGATATCTATGCTGGACTGCTCAGGTAAAACCAGACCAGAACAGGATCTCCTGTGCTAAACTTGCGACCTCGACTTACCTTCTGCATTTTCTCTGAAGGCTAAATTACCTCACTGGACATTACTAAAAGGCTAATGTATGTCACCACTCTATTAACCTTCCCACTCAGCTCCATTTTTCTCCCGGGATCATTAGTGGATTTCTTACAGGGGCACTCACTAGCTGCATATATTTTAGCCTGACAGTACTTAAATTCAATAAATGCCTTAGATATTTAATGTAAATACAACAGTTGCAAATAAAGACACATGAGGGAAGATAGTGAACAACAAGGCAGGGGCAGCAGAGCTGTTTTTTTGTTGTTTTATTTTTTACATCTTGGATTCTTTACCTGCAATTCGAAAATTTCTTTAATCAGTCCTCATTTCGGCCTACTTTCCGTCCAAGCTGCCAGAATGTCTTATTCTTTGGGATAGATTTAGTAGTTAGTAATCAGATTGCACGCGTTCTGAAGACAGTTGCAGTTCTTTGCACTCAGGGTATTGTTTTAGTGCCCAACCACTTTCACTTGTTAATTTTTTTTTTATCACATCCATCAAAACTGTCAAATCATCCTGGCTTAAAATGTCCTGGCTTAAAGAAAAATAATTAACTCATGAGCCAATGGTCTTTTTTTCATTTTTACTGGTATCTCTGTATAGAACCAATGTTTATTCTAACTTTTAAGTTTTGTTCATCAGCTGATTATCCCCTGGATGATATTGTTGGCCTTCTCAGCATGCCATCTAGCTCTGAAGGGGACAACTAATTACCTACTGTATTAATCTAATCCAGAACAACAGCTGAAAAAATGACTGGACATCACTTTGCTAATGCAGTGAGGCTACCCGAAGATGCTTTGGTGCACTAACTTCGATGGTCTCCATGATCTCCACAGCTGGTAAGAAAATGACTGCACTGATTCAAATTTCGTTCAGAATTAAGGAAATCATGATGCAGTTATGAGTGAGGTATTATACACTTAAAGCTACAGTGTGTAATAATTACAGGGATATACAGTCAGAAATCTAATATATTATACATAACTATGTAGAATTCGTTATTTATAATTACATAGGAGCGGGTCTCGCAGCCATGGAGGCAGACATCTTTGCGCTACGGCAGCGCAGA
>NW_015150769.1:333115-338130 GCF_000732505.1 Cyprinodon variegatus | reverse complement strand
TATACCCCTAGTAACAACGTAAAAATACTACACTACTGTACCTAAGTAGATTTTGGAGTATTTTATGCTTTCCTTGAGTAAAACATTTTTTGATAAATTGAATAGGGCTATACACACTCAGTATCTGTTCTGGTTTAAGAGATGTGGCACAAACTTATGCAGTAGGACTTTACTTTGTAGCTGAGCTGGTTGTTTTTTTTATTTTTATTTATTTGTTTTCAATAACTTTTTATAAACTGTCCCAGTCAAATGTGGAAATCTGTTTAATTTGTGCGGCACAGAGACAATTGTAAAAATAATAATAATAATAATGTAAGTTTGAGATTAAAAAGTTGTACGCAGACGGTGTGACCTGGCTTCTTTGAGTCTAGACAGTTGTTAATTTTTTTTATTAAAATTTTTTGATCAAATTTAATCGCAATTTTTTTGCGGTTTTAGATGTTTGCTAAAAAAAAAAAGTTGTTGCCCTGTGCAACTTAGTTCCTAAAAGAGTCACATTATCTCTTAGCCAGCGTCATGACGTTCTGCTCATGCTTCCAGGGGCATGTAGCTCTACATAGATACTTTCCATACACTCGTTCTCATAGGACAGAAAGAGGCTTCTTGTCATGATTGGTTACAGAGTAAGCCCAATATGCAGAACACAAACGGAAGCTGATGAAAAGTTTAACAAGGTTTATTGTTGCACAAGCACATGAATATTTCAACTGGAACTGGTTCAGGCCTGGGGGCAGGTTCACTGGAGTCTGCAGAGATGATAGTTCAGTTAGCGCAGGGACAGATGAGTTATGAGACTTTGAGTTAGCTGAAGAATACCTTGAAGGAGTCCGGGTTTCTCTTTAAGAGAGAGGTTACTGTTGGATCCAGAGACTGTTTGTTCAGCAGAGTCCAATAACTGCTTGAGCGTCTTACTTCTGACTATGAGGGCAGACCTTGGTTTTGGGTTTCCAGCTCCTAACCAAGAGCTGTGGGGGAATCCAGAGAAGGGTCTTCAGGTTTGGCTCACGAGGGTAGGCTTGGCAGGTTAGAATCTTATCTCAGCCAGAGATAGCAAAGATTCTCAGGTTTACTAGGCTCAGGTGCTAACCAAACTAGATCAACACTGCGGCGTTGAGGCAAGGTCTGAAGGCAGGTTATATAGTGGTGGATCCTCTGATGATGAGATGGGCCACAGGTGTGTTGGGAGCTCAGCTTAGGTGGACCCACGGCGAACTCTGCTGGAGGAAGGTGGTACAGCTCCAGATCCCAACACTTCTAAAGAAGACAGACTAAGCAAAACTCAACTTTGTGCATGGTTTTAATAAATAAATTGCATTATAACAAAATATTATATATTAATATAGGGATTTATTAAAATATAGTCATTTGCAAAGTATTGTATATTGTATTGTATATTGTCTCATCAATTAATGTAGATGTAGTTTTACAGCCCTCATTTCCCTGTGCTTCACATATTATTCGCCCAAACAAGTCAAGCTTAATGCAGTTTACTGCAGGAACGATCAAAAGACAGAAAATGAGAGGTTAGATAGGATTGTTTTTGGTTATTTTCCAGGTAATATTTTCCCGCCTAAAATAATATATTTTAATATCAATTATGATAAGCAGAATAAATGACAAAGAAAGGAAGATAAATAGAGGCAAATAGAGCAGTTGCATCTCTTCCCAGTTGGTGCTGGGCTTCAAAAACACAATGAGAGGGTTGGGTTTGCTAAGTGGTGATTGATCATTGTGTTGGGGTGTGTGTGCGCGCGTCTGTCAGGAGAAAACATGGTGATAGTTTAACTGATCCCGTCAGACACACACAGCCATCTCACTTTCTTGTCTTTGCAGTTATCTGTCTCCCGTTCTTCATCGCCGCCCCCCCTCCTCTTCTCCACTTCTGGGTGAAGAGTGGATGTGCTCTGTGTCGCCCTTCTCCAATCTGCCTCCTCAGTGTGTGTCCACTGCTGCCATGGACACAGCACAGATATACCAACACACACAAACATACACATCATCTCCTCCTACAACCTCCTTCCTTTTCACCCTCCCTACCTTATCTGTCTCTTCATTAAACCTCAACCATCTCCTCATCGCCTCCTGCTTAGGTCTCACTTATCAGAGACGCTTTCAAAGCACAGGAGGGGATCTGAGGAGAGGCAGGTCAGATAAGACCTATGAAACAGGACTGTGCGTGAATCAAAATCTAATCTTTGTTTATGAGTAGCTTTGTGTGGGCCTCCTGTGTGGGTTTGAGTGTAAAAGTGTGTTTTCTTTGACTGAACCGAACTGGTTTGACCCTCTGCCTCAAAACAAGATGATTACACTGAAACAAACAAGAGGATGATTCTGATGGGATAAATGTATACAGCAGGGAGAAAAAAGCTAAAGCAATAACCTTTAAACTAGAGGCTCCTTTTAATTGCTATATACTAATAATAATCCATCCATACATGAGGTCTTGTGTATGCTTAAATGATTAAGTGTGCAGGAGCACACTATAATGTATATAATATAACCAACAAATTCTAAGAGCAGATCTGTGTAAAAAAAAAAATGTCTAGACAAGTTCAGGGGTTAAAGATACAGTAGCACAGTATGGTATCATGTAAAATTCCATCCTTACTCTTTAAATCGGTCTTGGCCCTACAACCCCTGCCAGAATAATAAGTAATCACACAGATTATAAAATGCTGACAATGCTGTGCCATCAATGTCCCATGCTTCTCATTTCCTCAGAGAATGTAGCATTATGTTGTGTTGCGTTCCATTGCAGTGGGTCCGTTGTGATGAATTGCGTCAAGTATAAAAAAGCACAGGTTAAGGTTTGAGTTCTGAGACAATAGAGTACAGCTTACTGGTGATGGTAATCTGTTACAGTGCTCCAAAAACAACACAACATCAGGAAGTGGGGAGAGCTGCTGCCTGCAACTGTTGATGGATTACTTTTTCAACTTACCCTCAGTGCTCTTTTTTTTCTGCTTCTCTACCTCCCTCTCCGTGGAGCCCAAATATATAGCAAGTGGTAAGATTATCGACATGTATCCCTGTGTTACATGTTTTCCTACATCATGCAAAAGTGCCAGAAAAAAATGACAACAGAGTAATAATTGTGAGCATGTTATTTTGATCAATTTTCCAACAAAGAACAGCTTGGAAAAACTGCTTGTGCTAATTCTTTTAGGGTCTCTGGGATTTTGCTGTTTCTGGTGCCAGTGAGCTTCCTGTCACAGATAGGATCTTTGCGGGTGGCTGGTCTGACCCTTTTGCTGCCCACCTCAAAACATTTTTCTGTCAAGATGATTAGCACGTATGATCGTATCTCACTTTGCGAAATGATTACTCCTGATGGTATTCTGGCCAAAGACATAAACCAGGAATATCTTTCTTGCTAAAAATCTTCTTGTGAATCTCACGTTTCTTCACCAAGTTGGATGTTGGAAATGCCTACCACCTGGTCAGAATCAGAGAAGGAGATGAATGGAAAACTGCAATCAAGACCCCCTAGGTCATTTTGAATATCTGGATGATATCCAGATTTTCTCCAGGACTTTATTTGAACTCAAGATCAACGTTTCAAGTTCTCCAACGTATTGTAGAGACCCAACTCTTTGTCAAAGATGAGAGGTTGTCATAATCAGCTCCATCCTGTTTCCAATTAGCCTCCATCCGATTCACCTGCTTACCTCACTATATAACCAGCTCTCAGACCAGTCACTGGTGCCAGGTTATTACAAGCCACCGGTGCGTTTAATCCAACATTCCTGTTACCTGCCTGCCTGATTCTCTAAGCTTGCCTGAACCCTATCAGACCTGTCATAGCGTGTTTTTGGATTTCTGACTTGTTTTCTGTACCCTGATCTCGCTCTCGGATTCCTTCCTGGATTGTCTCTAGAGGTCAGATCCACCTGGCTTTGACTCTGGACCTGTTCCTGGACCCCGAACTCTGGTTTGTGCCTTTGTTCTGCTTGTCTCTGTTCTAGCGGCCTGACCCTGTGCAATTTCTTGGACAAACAATTAACTGTCAAAGAGGGATTCCTTCAAATCAGCCTGGACAGATTCTGGAATCCTCTGATGTTCCCCAGTAACATCAAACGCCAACCAGCATCTTCAAAATCTGAAAGTTTATTCTCATACACCGAGAAGAAGTTTTGGATGCTGACTCTAGTAAATGTCTTCTGACCTGCGTCAGTTTCACATTCCAATATACTGTTAAAAAATTACCTTGTGTTTTTGGTAGAATTCTGGGTCGTCTATTTTCTGGTCACTACTGAAGTGATAGTTTCAATATGATTGTCCCATATCAATTACGTTTTTGGGACACATTCTCGAGAGGTGGCAGATGAAGACATATCCGGAGACAGTTTTTATCAACTCTCAATAGGCCTGCTCCCTCAACTCGCAAGCTGCTATTTTTTTTTAGAATTTGCCAACTTCCACTGCAGATTCATTAAAACTACAGTCAAACTGCTCAAATCCTCCCTAGACTTATCTCCTCCATAAGACCTTTCATTTGGACATCTGAAGCCGAAAGGGCTTCTTCATAGCCCAAGAAAAGGTTTTTCAGTCCCCTGATTCTGATTTAGCCAGATCCAGAGAAACTGTTTGTACTTGAAGTTGATGCCTCTGATTGAGGGGTTGGTGCAGTCCTTTCTCAAATTTCCCTTTAACTTCATCTTCTCTAACTGTCCAGGCTCCAAAAAACAGCCAACCTGATGCCCTATCTAGGCAATACTCCTGTGACCAGTGTTGTTATCAAGTCTCGCTGATGTAGCTGGAACTACTCCCCTCTGAAGGCGCACCCTTCGGCAGAGCTTTTAAAAGATGGACAACTTCCTGTTAACTTCCTGTTGCCAGCAGCTGTTGCCAGTTACTGGATGTGCTCTCTTCATCCTCTGACATGGGAGTTGGCTCTGAGCTCATCTGCCTAGCTGTGTGTTTCCTGGACAGGCCGCCTTTTACAGTTGCTTTTTGTATCCCTGCTTCTGTCTCCTCGAACCCCAGTCGCCCTCGGCAGATGGCCGCTCACACTG
>NW_015150769.1:330060-332666 GCF_000732505.1 Cyprinodon variegatus | reverse complement strand
CGAGTCAATCAGTCAATGCAATCAACTGGTTTTCCTTAGATAAAACTTTTAATTAATTTGACTGTATAATCTGGTGAACTGTAAAGGGCCTTGAGATGACATGTGTTGTGAATTGCCGCTATATAAATAAACTGAATTGAATTAAATTGCATTCCACGACAGCAGCAACTCCAGTAGGATGTGGAAAGGCATACGAGTGATCACAGACTACAACACTTATTTCATTTTCAGTTTAATTTGAATGTATTTGAATTTGTAATTTTCTTTTAGATTTTGAAAATTATTTCAGCTGTTTCAATTTAATTAATTCAATTTGAATAAAAGAAATACTTAAATTGAAAGGATTCAGATATTCACTTGCAATGTTTTGTGAGGTTTTGTTCCTAATCTTAATAGATTGATTGCCAAAAGATGTTCCAAAGTAAAATCAAAGAAGTGGCCTACCATGACTATGAAGCTGATCCCAGTGGGAAATTAGTCCCTATCGATGTAGGTGTAGTGACAGCCATGCCAGTCCAGGGACTGACTGCAGTTGTACTGAAAGGTGCCTCAGTCAAGGTCAATGACCGGCGTACCTGACATGTAACAACCATACCATGCATATTGCTTTAGGTGAATAGACTATAACAATTAGGCTATGTATGCTATGTATGCTTCTTTTCTTTACAACTCAACTACTGCCGACAGCATACCTGGGGGGTGTTCAAGGAGTGTGCAGGTCAGCTGGCCGGTGTCCTCACAGACATGTTTAACACCTCTCTGGACCAATCCATAGTACCAGCATGCTTTAAGTCTGCCCCCATCATTCCAGTCCCAAAGAAGCCCCAGGTCACCTCATTTAATGACTACCACCCTGTCGCACCAACTCCCATCATGACGAAGTGATGTGAAAAGCTGGTTAAAGAACGCATCGTCTCCAGTCTGTCCCCAACATTCGACAAGTTCCAGTTTGCCTAACGATGAAACCGCTCCACTGAAGACGCCATTTCCTCCGCTCTTCACCTGAGCCGGATGCTGTTCCTGGACTTCAGTTAAGCTTTCACAACCATTATCCCACAGCATCTGATAGGCAAACTGGAACAGCTGGGCTTCAATAAATTCCTCTGCAATTGGCTGCTAGACTTCCTCACAAACAGACCTCAGTCAGTCTGGGTTGGACAGATCATCTTTGATGTCATCACTAGTGGCGGCTGGTGGAGTTTTCTCCAGGGGTGGCTATAAACTCAAAATAGACGTATGCCAAAAACCAATCAAAAATATACTAATATACTATATATATTATACTAATATAAGTTATCACACCAGTATATTTATATGAATGCCAACAACAAAAAACATTATATAAACGCTTAATAAAAACTGGCTTTGTGAGGGCAAATCTGTGTTTTGCATTGTCCAATATGGTGTCACAAATCTAAAAAAATAATGCACCAGTTTAATAAAAGGGGAGCTATTTGTCAGCATTATATTTTTTTAATATATAAAAACTATTTCTTTTCTGACAATGTGTTTATTTAAGAGCAATTATGCAACTTAACAAACATCTATTAAAAGTACACTATATTATATTATTTTCCATGTAAATTCCAGATCGTTAATTTTTCTTTGCCTTTTCTAAAAAGTGCTTCAAATCAGTCCAACCTGTCTTTCTCTGTGCTGGGTCCGATCCTGACATTTGAAAAAGGAGGCAGGCAATGCAGAATAAAGTGTTAGCCTTGCTAAATGCAAGCCAAGCCTTCTTGCTAAACCAGGTCCTGGAAAAGAACAGTTCTTGCGCCATGTCTCTCTCGCTCTCTCTCTCCAATGCGTCTCCGACTCCAGCAACTCGACCCCTCAATCACTTCCTGTCAGCTCGGGGCACCCAGAGCTCTCCTATACCTTTGTATGAGCTACTGCACATGTACAACTTTTAATGAGAGTCAATGGGCAAATATTTTTGCACCCTAGAGCGGAAATAATCATTAATCTGACGAAAAATGGAATGACATTTTACTAGTCATTAAAGATTAAATATGTATTTTGCACATTTAAAAAATACATATTAATCTATTTTGAAATATTCTAACTGTCAATTTGAAATCAAATTATAAAAAAATATATTTTATTATGTATTAATCAGGGTCATTGGGTGGGTGGGAAGGTGCCTTAGCACCCTCTATTGGCCAGTTGCCACTGTTAATTACCTTAAGCACAGGCCCCCTGCTGTTTACTGTGATGACACGACTGAGTACCCAGGTTCAACACCAATCCCATCATGAAGTTTGCAGACAACACCACGGGGGTGGGCCTCATCAAAGGCCACAACGACCACAACTACAGAGAGGAGGTGGAGCAGCTGGTGGGTAGGTGCAGAGATAACAGCCTGATCCTAAACGTGGAAAAGAAGAAAGATCATCATTGGCTTCAGGAAGAACAGGCCTAACCACTTTCCACTGCTCATCAACAGCTCAGCTGTAGAGGTGGTCAGCAGCACCAAATTCCTGGGGGTGCACATCACAGACCCCCTCACCTGGAATGTAAACACCACCTCACTGGTCAAAAGGGCACAGAAGTGCTTGTACTTCCTGCGGAGGATGAGGAGAGCCCTACTGCCCCCCAACCATCTT
>NW_015150769.1:322801-329395 GCF_000732505.1 Cyprinodon variegatus | reverse complement strand
GACTGTTCTTTCTGATTTGCAGTTTTCCTGTTCATAGATGCTGGAATGAATGTTTAAAGACCCAGGCTTCATTTACGTTTACTGCTCTCTTTTCCCTCAACATCCTTTTCTGTCAATCATCTGCCAAAAATTATGTAGATTTCTTTTTTTTAAAACAAACTGCAATTCCATGCATGCATCCTCTACATCATCTGTCCATCCCTCGATAAAAATGAATGACCCCAATCTAATTTATTGTTGCAGCATTTTACACTCTCTCACACTCCTGTCTTATTTTCTCCTTCTTCTGCATCATTAAAGCTTGACCTGACAGAGAGGCGTGTTTTTAGATATTTAAATATCTCCATACTTGTGTGTTCTGTGTCCTTGCTTCTGCGTCAATATGTCAACGCTTTCACAGGGAATTATTTTTTTTTTTGTCTGTGTTTGTGTCAACAAGCCCTTAGATGGTAGGATATGTGTAAAATAATACAGGAGGAGGATGTGGGGTCTGTAATGAGCTGCCTTTTCTTTCCAACTCTTCAACCTTGAACTGAGCAGGGCTTGACTTTCTGTGCTGACCTAAAGCAAAAAAGGACATTATTTTGGCAGATGTGTAGAGACTGTTTAAATGTATTCAGAAAAAAATAAACAAGCTGTAGAACTTTAAAGGTTGTATGCAATACTTATTTAATACAATTCAATAAGGTTTTTAAACCAACACCATGTGCTGATTAAAGTTAAGGAGACAAAAATCAAGTAATGTGCCACAAGACTGTGGCTACAATATAGCTTGCCACCATTAGTGTGTAACTGTTTGATTGGGTATATTGATATATTTGGTGTAAAATGCTTTGGAGTCCACTGACTTAAGACGGTGACATATTTACTTACTTACTAAACGGTGACAGGCCATTTACCATTTAATCAGACTGCTAGGAAGGTTGGAGAGAAACTGGTGGCCAGTCAATTTGCAATGCAGGAGTTTAACATTTTTCAAAACCTGTAAAGTTTCTCAAATGCAAATTAAAACATTTTGTGTAAATATCACCCAAAATCTAAGCACAATTAATGCTTAATTCCAAATGGACTGTTTTCACCTGTACCAAATAACACTTTAAAAACCTCAAACCCTATCACACACTATGAAACAGGAGACTGCATTTGATAACATGGTCTAAACGCGTGAAACCTTCGAGCCAACACAGGGCCCTGCAGAAGCACAGAACAGGTATTACATGTACATCCTATGGGGACCACTGCTGGGCAAATAGAGGAGTGGGCGTGTTTTTATATGCCGATTTAAAACAGGCTTCAGGTGGAAAATTGCTTGTATTTGCTAAATTGCAAAAGGTGTTGCACTTTTACATTTTATCGCAACCTTAACTATGATGGTCTTAAACATGGCAAAGCTGAGTCAGAAAGAAAACTACACAAAGGATGATGACCAAACATTCTGAATAGCAGCTGATGTTCTCAGATTGATGAAACCGGAGTTTTAGTTCATTTATTTATTCACTACTGATTTACTGTTGGAGTATTCAACTCATTGTGGCAGTAAAAAACGAAGCCTGTCTGAGCTCATTCATATACTGTAGGTTAGAGAAACTGCTGCAACCTAGAGCTCTATATAAACCTGGATGGTCTTAATGGGGGCATCATGGGTGTATTAGGATCATAGTTTAACATTGCAGAGGAAAAAAGCTGCCAATGAGTTTAGAGCATGCACAAAACCTTTATAGTGAGGTCATAAAGGTTTTACATTGTTGGGGTACATTGTTGGGGTGATGGCCGTTATATGTGCTGGTCAGGAGGTAGAGCTATGGTGGATTAACTAAGAAAATAACCATGAAGATTGGTTTTTAATTTATCATTCTCTGCTATGAAAAGCTTTTTCAAAATCTGTTTCTCTTCTCTTCTTCCTTTTATGATGGGAACAATGGACATGTTTATTTTGTGACGGAATCTTCGATTACCCAAAAAATATCCAGGTTTGAGTGGACAGGGCCTAATTGATCTTAAACACTCTGCTCTGTTTTAAAGCCAGAAATTACAATGAGAGAAGAGACAGTTAAGAACAAAAATATCTCTCTTTTTTTATTTTCTGTTGAGTTAGAAGTCCTGACAGGTTCAAGGTTATTCATTAAGGCAACAAAGATTTACAAAAGCATTTCTAAGAAACAGCATATCCCAACACACGAGCATGTCCAAAAGGGTTGAACTAAGGTCTTCATATACTTGTAATTTCTGAGCAAATTATATTTAACAAAACCTAAGAAAAATTTCAGGATGGCTTCTGACATTTCAAAACCAGAAGCACAAAGGTGTGTTACACTTAATGAAAAACAATGGCATGTTTGGATAAGAAAACACCCCCGACATAAAATAAAGGACAAGTTGGTCCACTAGAATATAGAGCTGTAAAAAGTAGGGGAAATAAATGAAAAGACAGTAAAAGTGTTGTCAGGACGCAGAAGGTATTGGTGGTTGGTGGAGAATGGTGGATGTGGAGACAGAGCGGGAGGTAGATAAAGAAGGAGGAAAGATGATGAAGGAGAAGAAGAACGTGTGATTTGGCAACAAGGAGGATACTGGAGCCGATCTCACCCACCACGTTTTCTCACCTTCAGACTCCATTGTTAGATTCTCACATCCTGATACAAACTGATTGTGAACAGATAGAAATATAACTCATACATTATATTAAAATATCTGCAATACTGCTAAAATCTTATGTTTTCAATTAGGCAGCGACCAAAGCTTGTTTTGAATCATTATGGTGACGTGAGCACTACAATTGAGTATGTTAGTATTTAGATACTAAATGCTTTATATTTTATAAATGTCAAAATGTAACCATTAAGCGACTTTTTATGAAAAATAAATAAGGTGTTTATTTCTAACACATTTATATTTTAATAATTGTGTAAAATATGTCCAGATATACATATATAGATATAAAGATTGCTAGTCCGGATTTTGTAGTTGAACTACAAATCTTTCTAGTTTTTCAGTAGATTTTTTTCACATATTTTAACCTGAAAACATTTAGTATTTACTTTGGTCTGTCTCTGTGAGGCTTATTCTAGATATAAGATTAACTCTATAAGATGCGTTTGAATGTTCACTCAGTTACTAAGATAATCCCAACCTTTATTTAAACACTGTATTTTCATCTGTTGGAATACTGAGATGCTTTCCAACTCCTTCTTGGAATCAAGAATATTACCTGAAGACAGTATAAGGTCCCTCTAGTTAGTTCTTGGTCTTTCCTGGAGTTTTTTTTTTCTCAGCCTACGTCAAGAATGATTCTTAAACCTGTCTAATTAACTGACTGAGCCCTACTGAGATGAAGGAATTCACCTTTCAACTGTTAGTTGCAGTCTATGAAAAATTGATTCTTGGGTCTACAAGTCATGGATGAACCACATAATTTGCAAGAAAACATTATATCCTAACCTTCCAAGCCAGACCGGTCACAAGTGAATAAATTATACATTTTTAACTCAAAAATGCTAATGTTTTGCAAAATAATTCATATTACACCTTTAAAAAGTTGTGTTGAGTATTCAAATAAAGTAATATAACATAAGAGCACCGCATTTCATTATCTAACAGATATCAAAAAGACACTTTGGAGCAACATGTTTGAGGACAATGACCTTAAGAGGTGGATACATATGGATCAATGAGGAAAGTTGTCCTCTTACAATCCAGAAGTTTTAGATTCTACACCACAGTACCTAAATATCTGTGTACTGATATGTGAATATTGTGAATATGTGCATATTTTAGAGAATATTTTAGAGAATGATTGTGTGAACATGACTATAGTGTAAAGCACTCTGAGTTGTCAGTATGACAATAGCAGCTCTATATAAATTAAATCCTTTTACCACTTCATGGTTTGCAACAACACTTCCTCTATCCCATGACCTTCCACAGATTTTTGTATAACTGAGAAAGGAATCCTGCAACCACCTGATCTCTCAACATGCTGTTCTGCTGCCCTGTGTGACGTCTGCTTAGGTTGGTGTGCTTCAGCTTCTCCATCACTGCTGTCTGACAGGGGGAAGTCAGAACTTGCTGACAGTTGCTGCATCGCTAATCAAAAGGAGCCTAGGCGGAAGTTCAACTTAAGACACTGATTGCTCTCCTACATCCACCTGCAACACAGCCAATGAGTTTTGAACCTCACCTCCACGAAAGCTAATCGGCATCCAAAGTTCATCTTAAAAGGCTTCTGATCCCCAACTTGTCTGTCGCCTGGTGCGCAGGCGGTGGTTGCACTGTTTAACTTCATTCATATAACACTGTTTCAGCCCATCTCCAGCCCCCCCCTCCACCATCGTCGCTAAAACTTCATCAAAGTTTCATTACTTCAGGACTCTTACTGCATTCCGTGTCTCATTTCAACCGGTCTGGCACAAGACAGTCATGTTGAGCCTAGTTCTGCCAGAGGTTTGTTCCCAACGGGGAGTTTTTCCCTCTCCACTGTGCCTTCATGCTTGCTCATCAGTGACAGGTGTTATCCAAGCTGGGCTTCCATCTTCCAGGTCCCTGAGTGAAGCTCTAGTATCAGCTCACGCAGTCCATTGGATTTCCCCATAAAGCTCAGCACAACCAGCAGTCTAAAGACTGATCAACCTCATCTATCTCCACTCCACCACCAGTTTCAGGCCTGGGGGTGAAACAGCCCTATTCTTTACTCCAGTTCATGCATATCTTTCAAAATTAAGTGTTATGTTTCCTGCTGAGATCTGAGCACCAAAGACAAATTAATATATCAATAAATTTCTTCTAATTTTCTTTTCTCTTCATGTGAGTTTTTCAGATTGAAATGCCCACACACACCAAAACGTTGTGTGACACTATCCATTGACTTCCATTCTATGTCTTCATTTCTATGGCCTAACCCTGACCCTTAACCTAACCCTCACCATTAGCAACACATACCTAACTCTAAACCTTACCTAAAATTAATTTACACCTTAGTCCTAAATCTAACCAGCATGCCAAGAAGAGAACTCCTAATGGGGACCAGTTGTTAGTCCCTACAAGTACCTATAAGCCTATTAGCCAAAATTAGCTTATTTCTGAGCAATTTTTATTTGGGTAAAAAAATAAAATAAAAAAAAAATAAAATATATATATATATATATATATATATATATATAGTATATATACACCAACAGACACATGGTCATGGTTCCATCACTTCAGACCTAATGCAACAATTTCAGTTCCTTTCCAAAATACTGACATAAAAACTGTAGACTGAAAATTAACCCAATCCTAAATCAAGTCTGAGTGTTAAACTGTACAGATTGGTATTAAACAGAAAAAAACAACACTGCTCAAGAGTTTTTGCACCTGTATGCTCAAAATGTATCTGTCCTCCATCATACTGGTGTATGGACAGCTGTGCACTGCTGATCTCTTGTTCTTCCCTCTGAACAGTTCATACTGCGCAGCTGTGCTCAAGTTCTCCTCTAAACGTCCTACAAACACTCACACATAGAGATGATGGAGGAGAAGGCAATAACAATGAAGACAAACTAGGTTAAAACAGAGCATGTAATAGAAAGGAAGACAGATGGGCACAATTCAGACAGAGCTCAGGGATTAACTTTAAACAATTAAATGTAAAATATCCTTTCAGCTCAAATGTTATAGTTTTACGAAGTTCAGATATAGGCCTAAATATATTTAGGTGGTATGTGGGATTTATAGGATGTAGTCATTCTGTCCTGAGGAGTGGAGGCTTCTGATAATTCTTGGGTATTCGGTATATTCTAATTAATGCGTTTTTAACACCATTCACTGCTGTTGCTTAGGTTGTCAGTTCCTATGTGTTTAGCTTCTTGCTAGTTTCTGGTGTTCTGTTTGTAAAAGACCATTGTTTTTTTGCTTCAGTTAAATCTGCTTCTCTGAATTTATCATTTATAGTATTCTATTCTGTTTGTCCTTGGACCTTGACATGTCAGACTTCAAAGACATTCATTTTAAAAGGAAAAACCCCGAAAGTTGGAATGACATTACATTCACAATAGATGTTATTGCATCAATAGTAGTAAACTTTTCTACCTTGATTAGTCGTGTTTCCATTCAACTGGAATTTGAATTTTAAGAGAACTTTTAATAGTTTGAAAATAATGGATGTGCAGATTTGCAGTGTTTCCATTTGTATGAAGCTAATTAACCAAGCACAGCTAAGGCATACTTCGTCATCGTCCACATTACGTTGTAGCACATGGCTGTAGCAAACAGGAAGTAGAGGCGGCAATCCAGCACTGATCACAGATCAGAAAAGCAGGGAATGTTTTTTATGAATGCATTGCTATAGGGGAAGTTGTTCTTATCAGTTAACCATGTGTCATGTAGTTAGTAATGGCAATGCTGCTTCCAGCTGTTTATACTCACATAATAGGAACATCTGGGAAGACACCAACATCAGGAACAGTTGATCCGTCATGTCACAGTTTAATACATAATAGCTGATTCCAAAAAAAAGTGTTTCCATTTACCATTTTGGGCATCAATCCTTTTTCGCAAAAGCCAAAAACCACCTCATATGAGCAAATAAAACTTTTTGTGAGTTTAAGGGAGTTCATT